>NW_007766632.1:5817-6168 GCF_000696425.1 Galeopterus variegatus | reverse complement strand
ACTTGAAATCATGAGTAATGAAATAAAAGTTAGTACTAGAATGATTCTGCTGTGCCTTTCTAGTGGTTGAGAGCATAAGGTCAGGATTGCGATTGTTGCTGGGGGGGTCTATTTTAGAATGTCTTATCAGTTGATTGTAGCTATAGAAAACTTTATTTGAAGATAAACACATTTCTTTATCACTTCTAACCCCCACTTGTGATGCTGATATAAGCAAAGAATTGTGCTATGTAAAAAAGCTACAAATGGGCCAGCCCGGTGGCGCACTGCTACAGTGCACTGCTTGGGATCCAGTGGCGCTCCTGCCGAGGGTTCGGATCCCACATACAGACCGGTTCCCGCTCACTGGCT
>NW_007766632.1:0-318 GCF_000696425.1 Galeopterus variegatus | reverse complement strand
ATGTCTATTACCTATTCAAACCTTTTTCAGCTGTTCCATTCCCAAACACACTAGATCTCAGAGTGAGTCACCTAGACCATTCATTCTCTAGCTCCACTGGGTCAGTAGTTACTTAAATGTCACTTATTACTTAAATGCCTTGGTATGTTCTTTTGTCAAAGAGGAAAAATATTTTGCCTTAAACATTAAAGGAAAATTCAGTTAAAGTATGAAATTAATAAAAATGGGAAATAATTTGGGGACATATATATGTTCTTACTTGAAATCATGAGTAATGAAATAAAAGTTAGTACTAGAATGATTCTGCTGTGCCTTTCT
>NW_007766631.1:5878-6168 GCF_000696425.1 Galeopterus variegatus | reverse complement strand
CACTTTCTGAGGAGCTGCCAGCCTGTTTTCACAGCAGCTGTACCGTTTTACATTCCTGCCGACAATGTGTAAGATCCCAGTTTCTCTACATCCCTGGCAACATTGTTATATTCTGGAGTTTTTGGTTGTTTGTTTCTTTGTTTTAAATAACCATCCTAGTGTGTGTGAAGTGGTATCTCATTGTAATTTTGATATTTATTTTCCTAATGACTAATAAAGTTGAGTATCTGTTCACATGCTTATTGCCATTTGTGTATCTTCTTTGGAGAAATGTCTGTTCGAGACTTTTG
>NW_007766631.1:0-248 GCF_000696425.1 Galeopterus variegatus | reverse complement strand
AACGAGACACACACCTGTTAGAATGGCCAAAATCCCAAACACTGATAACACCAAATGCTGATGAGGGCGTGGATCAACAGGATCTCTCGGGCACCGCTCACAGGGACGCAGACGGCACAGGCACTGTGGAAGACCGCTTGGCAATTTCATACGAAACTAAAGATACTCTTACCAAACAATCCAGCAGCCATGCTCCTTTCTATCTACCCACTGGAGGTGAGACTTATTCCCACCCAGAAACGTGCACA
>NW_007766630.1:5904-6168 GCF_000696425.1 Galeopterus variegatus | reverse complement strand
TTTTTTTTTTTTTTACAGGCCTTTCAAAACGACCAGAACTGCATCCTATAAGCACATTTTCTCAACTTTTAACCATATGATAGTGGTGATATTTTCCTTATTCTGCTCAAATTTGAAGAAATCCCAAAATAGCTCAGTACTGAACACAGGAGAGTTTGCCAAATTCCAAATCTCCAGCCCCAACAACACTCGAAGATACATTATTTTAAATAGTTTACACACAGTAGTATGGGTACCCGCAGCTTTTCAGAGCCGTTTTTTTTT
>NW_007766630.1:0-725 GCF_000696425.1 Galeopterus variegatus | reverse complement strand
AGACTGCAAGTCTTCTTCATTAGTATGCACCCTGGTAGAAAAACTCAAAAAGCCTGTGCATGAAGAAGTGGAGGGATTCCTAGTGCTGCATACTGATGGCTATAGAGAGTCTGTGAGACCAAACTATCCTAGGGAGCAGATCAGAAAGGCTTGACAATTCTGAGGCACATCCTTTGTCACTGTATGATATGTTTAGTTTCCAGTTGAAACGTTGAGACACAATTTTCCCTAACTTGTGATTTGCCTAATGGTTTACAATTATTTTGCTCACCTGAAGGAATAACTAAAATATATCCAAAAATTTTGTGTGAGAAAAAAGGTAAAATAGAAGGGTGAGGGAAATGGACTTAAAGATGCATGCTTAACCAGGAAGGGCTAGAGGTTTTGTAATAAAACATGAGAAGCATTGGTTGTATGCGTATTAAATGAAAACAATTTTCTGGCTAAGAAAGTACTTTCAAGCTTTTCCCATGCATTTCTCTGTTCACTTAGATTGATCAACAATCTGATGAAATCTTAACCCTTTCCCTCCATTGCAAACCCCCTAAGCACCACTCTTATAAAAGGCAAAGTCAGCTAGAAGCATTTAGGTGAAACTGCCTATAGAAACCTCAAATTCTCATTAGACAGACAAATGGCAAATATTAATGAGGAAGTTTGGGTGTTTCCTTGGTTTTTTTGTTTGTTTGTTTGACAATAGGTAGACAGGTATTTTTTTTTTTTTT
>NW_007766629.1:5840-6168 GCF_000696425.1 Galeopterus variegatus | reverse complement strand
TCATTTGATCCATTGCTAACACCTTCTGACCATGATCCTGTCTGCAGTGGCCCATATCTATCCTCAGAGCTCAGTAGTTTACAGGGAGATGGTGGATGAGGAAGAAGGTGGTTGGTCACACGCATGCCCAGCCCAGGATCTAGGCCTTACTCAGAGGTGTGTGTGATCTGAAAGCTTCTGGTCAGTCACTAGGTCCAGCACCCCAAGCCCAGCTCCACAGACCAGCTCCAGTGGTGGTGCCACCTTCCCCTACAACTGCTCATTCTTGCCTGCCTGTGGGAACTATTCTTTCTTTCCCAAGGCTCGAAGGAAGCAGATCTCTGTGCCT
>NW_007766629.1:0-912 GCF_000696425.1 Galeopterus variegatus | reverse complement strand
GGAGAGATAAAACTTACTAAATTGTAATAAGACACATGACTAAAGATAATTAAACAAGGACCGTGTCACTTTCCGTTTTCCAGCCAGATGTAATAGATGGCAGTAAGTACAGCCCCACACCACAGACAAGTATACAACAGAACCCACTGCGTGCAACAACTGTTTCCAGACACTGAGCACTGGAAACCAGGCAGAACCAGACTACGTGACCCCAGAGAAGGAATGCACATTCATGTGCACACACGCCCACGCCCACACAACACACACACACACACATACACACACACACACACGGATGAGCCCAGCAGTGGGTACGGTGACTTTCTGGAGGCACTTTTCGGCACAGCGGGAGGTGGAGACTCAACTGGTGATGAGGGTCTCACTGAGCTGAGAACAGAGGTGAGAAGTCAAAGGAACAGAGGCGGCTGGGATTCTTGCTGCAAAATACCAGCGAGCAGGCAGCTGCACAGGGCAAGGTCTCCGTACCTCTGCATAAAGCCCCTTTGGCTTTGGCTGAGCAAGAAGTCACAACATGCATGGGGGACTCAAATTTGATGAACAGGCATTTGGGGAAGCAAAATATCTACTGCTTGGGATTCTCCTGCTTTTCCTGGCTGCCTGTAGAAGGACTAACTGCTAATATTCTCCCAGTCTCAGTGTAAGCTATATTCACCACAAGACACTTTCTCATACTTACCCAGCCCTAGAGGAGGTGACACCATACGGGATGACATCTTCACTGAACCTGGGATGCAACTTTAAGTCTTCCTTGCATCTTGAATGCATCCAGAGGCTGCCTTCTAGGCTGGACTAAAAACCCCTGAAATAGAGATCTTACTTTCTTACTTCATGCCCAAGCCCAGCACCTGGCAAATGGTTGGCACATGACGGGTATTTGAGGTGAGAACACAT
>NW_007766628.1:5639-6168 GCF_000696425.1 Galeopterus variegatus | reverse complement strand
AAAAAAAAAGAACTATTAAATACATTAAAGGAGAAAAACCAATGAGATTATAGTTTCACAAATATTAAATATTTACATTTTAATTTCACACCTAAATCATATTTTCTTCTAGCCTATCTGCCCTGCTGTGTCTCCCCCACCCCATTGCCAAGAAAGAAGCTCATATTCTTGACCTCTCTAGTGGTAAAATATACTTCAGATGTAGATGAGAAAAAATACTTCTCTTCCTTTTTTTAATTATCACTTTTGCCAATCTTTTTAGTATAATAAGAAAGCTAAATACTTGGTCTTTTATGCATTTGTTATGTATGGGAGTTCCCTACTAGGCATGGAAAAAAAGAAAAGCTACCCCTTCTAATCCCATTGGATTTCAAGCAGACAAAGGAAAACAGAAATAAAATATGCCTGCTGCCAAGCTTCTCACTGCTTCCAATCAGGTGGAAAGAGTTTGTAGTGTCAGAAAACATTCTGAAGCCATCAGATGTGATTGGAAGAAAGTGGGAATATCATGGTTATGGATGTAGTTTCA
>NW_007766628.1:3818-5320 GCF_000696425.1 Galeopterus variegatus | reverse complement strand
TGGAATACATAAATATCTTATATTTTGACCTATATATACCTCATTTATGTATGCGTACTTACGTATAACTCAATTAATATTTATTGAATGTGTGTGATACTATTAGAACTAAAAACCGAAGCTGTTATTACTATTTCTCTGGGGTGGACTTTTTCTCTTCCCAACATTTACAATAATTTGTACAGATATATATCACTTTTTGCAAATAGAAATTAAGAAATCATAAACTGAGATGATTCATATTTGGATTTATTTTGAGGGATTTTCCTATTGCCATTTGACTAATGCAGATCCAAACAGTTTTCCCCCTTTTTCTATCCAATCCGTGTAGTTGGGTATAGCAGTAAGAAAAGAGCGTACTTGCCAATTCATTCCTCTTCAAGAGACTGCCTTTCCTGATGAATTTTGAAATAAGATAGGTCTTTTTAAATGTGGGGAAGAGGCAGGAACCTACTGATGCTGGAGGAGAGGGTCTGGGGAGGCCTGATGGGTAGCCTCAACCCACCTGTACTCTTAACAGGTTCTTGACTGTCACAGGAAAGAATTCAAGACCAGAGTCACAATAGAGTGTGAGAACAGGTTTAATGTAACAGATAAGAGATACAGATTTCACAGAGAGTGTGGTCTAGTTCTGGAGACTGAGCAGGGTCCACACAAAATTCAATGCAAAAGTGAGAAATAAACACTTAAAGTTTAGTACAGAGTGCAGGCTGGCTCAAGAGTGTGACCAGTCACTTGTTGAACATAAGTTTGATACAAAAAGAAATACACACTCCACAAACGGAGTGAAGGCTGGCCCCAGAGAGAGTGAGCAATAGCCCGGCCTCCTACCAGGATTCCACTTTTATATTTTTGCTATCTAATTCATATTCATGCTATCTAATAAACATTATGTTTTTAAATTTATTTTTTATTATACATACATGTGGGGTACAATGTTGATTTTCAATAATTGTATACAATGTGTGGTGCTTAGATCAGTATAGTTAGCTTATTCATCATTACAATATGCAATCATTCTTTGTGTCGATTAACCAATTCCCCCACCCCTTTTCTACCTCTAGTTTTCTAAAAGTTCAGTGCATTACTGTGATTGTCATTTGTTTCTTTCTTTCTCTCCATCTCTCTTTATTGTTCATTTGTTTATTGACAGACTTAGCTCCCACTTATGAAAGAGAACATGCAGCATTTCTCTTTCCATACCTGGGTTATTTCACTTAGGATAATTTTCTCCAGGCTCATCCATGCTGTAGCAAATGGTGGAATTTCATTCTTTTTCCTGGCTGAGTAGTATTCCATTGTGTGTATATACCACAATTTCCTTATCCAGTCATCTATTGATGGACATTTATGTTGCTTCCATCACCTAGCTATTGTAAATAGGGCTTTAATAAACATGGAAGTGCAGGTATCCCTTTGACCTGATGTTTTCCAGTCCTCTGGATATATCCCCAGAAGAGGGATTGCTGGATCATATGGAAGTTCTATCTGTAGTTGTTTAA
>NW_007766628.1:1625-2818 GCF_000696425.1 Galeopterus variegatus | reverse complement strand
TGATTGGTGATGTTGAGCATTTTTTCATATACCTGTTGTCCATTTGTATGTCTTCCTTTGAGAAATGTCTATTCAGCTCCTTTGCCCATTTTTTAATTGGATTATTTGGGGTTTTTTGCTGTAAAGTTGTCTGAGCTCTTTGTATATTCTGGGTATTAATCCCTTGTCAGAAGCATATTTTGGAAATATTTCAACTAAGAGGGTAGTTCCGTGTTATGAACATAGTCTTGCACTTGCTCAGTTGGTCTCCTTTTAGGGCATGTTTACTGGTCAAATTCTATCACATGCACTGAACATATTCAAGAATATTCTGTGCTCCTTAGAACCCCTAGTGGAAGGTCATTCAAAGGATAAACTAACTCCCTTCCACTGAGCATGCTCATCACTGGGGTCATATAAGCCTATATAAATTTCTTTTACTGAGTATGTTCAGCTACTGGATTTGTAAGTCTGCCCTTTGTGGTCTCATTCTGACTGCGTTGATGCTGAAAATAGGTCCAATAAGCAACAGTGTGGAGTGGCTTGAAACCTAGAAGTGTGTCCTGAAAACCAAACCCATGGAAAATGAGCACCTCCTGTTTAACTACTCTCCATACCCATAATAAGGAAAGGCTCTAAAGCTCTCAGTTTAAATACCTTCCTTCATGCTTAAAGCAAACCTGTGTTTCATGCTCACAGTATCCTCCAGCATGTGTAATACTTAGTTAAGTTAAACCAATTCCATTTCCTAAATAGTATTGTCTTCTACATATATCATTGTTTGTTTCTAGGTAAATAATGCGTTTGTATGATAAGGAAGCAACAGAAGATAATAAATAAGAAGAATCTTAAAAACATCTTAGAATCTAGACTAATGTTACCATTTAAGAGAATAAATCAGCAAAAGACCATTGCTAAGCAGTAATACTAATATATACTAGAAGCATCAGATGGAATAGAATTTATATGAAAACTAAATACAGTCTTTGTAAGTGAAAGAAATTAATTAAATAAAATTGATGTAACAAAACTTTTCTTGAAAAAAGCACATTTTATTTCTATGTTACATATATTTGATAAAAATCAAAAAGATAGATAAAATTTACTGTTAAGGTAGAATTTAGGTGCTTTTTATGGTAATAAATCATCTCTAACCATTAGTTGTTTTTTTTTTAACATCTAAGGTGGAAATTTATTTTATTTTATTTTATTTT
>NW_007766628.1:0-1342 GCF_000696425.1 Galeopterus variegatus | reverse complement strand
AATTTACTGTTAAGGTAGAATTTAGGTGCTTTTTATGGTAATAAATCATCTCTAACCATTAATTTTGTAATGCTACTTCAGGGCAATTTAATTATAAAAAGGTTTATTTTCACATTTAAAAATAATTTTATTCTGATATTTTTAGACTTTATTTATTATTTGATTTTGGTCAAAACAGTCACAGTTTTTCTTGCTGATATTTGAATTAAAATTTTTGCCATAATACACAATTTGATGGCTCATGCCAGATGTATTTCTGAGGATGTATCTAACCAAAGTAGCTGTTCTATGTCTTGTGGTCTAATTAACCATTTTACTAAGTTTTTCTAAAGAAAATAAAATGTACAAGACAGCTGTCTTAAAAATATTATAGTATATATTGAACATAATAGCTTAGTCTGTAGTCAAAATGCATAATTTCTTGAAGCTTCTATCCTACTCTGAAAAAAATGGACAGATAATTCATGTAATATTTTAAAAGTAATTCAATGCACATATATTAAATTGCATTTAGTCAATTTATTTTAATTAGGGTACTAGAATGTTTAAAATGTCATGCTAACTAAAACTTAATGTAGATTGTTTTTCAGACAGAACACAACCAAGTTTAACTCATTAGCATTTTCTTACACTAATTTATTCAAGCTTTCACTGTGGTAAGTAAAGAGAAACTGTTTTTTCAAATACTTCAAAGAATTCTTGCCCGTGGGGCTCTTTACTGACCCTCATATAAATGTAACTGAGTAAAACTTAAAGGAGAAATATTAGAAAAATATGTAGATAAATACTGCTAATTACTAATTGATTCCTAAGGGGGTGTTTGAAGTTCACTGCCACATTTGACAGACTTGCTTTATTCAAAGAGAGGCTGGAGGAAAGAAAGTTGTCATGTATGTATATATATATATATCTCAACACTTTTACATATACATATATATATAAAACAAATCACTGTTCTGATAAATTTCTTTAAAGTTAAATTTCCCTTTTTAGAAGAATATGCGCCAAGTGAAGTTTATTAGTATATCACTTTCACCACTGAAGAGCTATGAAAGTCATAATTCTTAAGAATTTTAAAATATGATTCATCATAAGAATTTCAGAAGAAATATGCATGATCATATGCCACATGGTTAATAAAAAGCAATCTTTTGCCATTAAATTTCCTACTGAGAGCAAATGTAGGCATTTTCTAGATGGCATTTTTGCTCTAAAATGACAGAGCAAAGTCTTTGAGAAGATGAATGAAGTCTTATTCAATAGTGTTACCTTCCACAAACTGAGCAGAATGTTTTAACAATAGCAGACACTCAACAAAATAACTGCTGAATGGAAAAAAAAA
>NW_007766627.1:5953-6168 GCF_000696425.1 Galeopterus variegatus | reverse complement strand
CAGGAAGCAGTGGGGACTCGCTAGGGCAGGGGAGCCTTTCTCCTAAGGAGCCTCCCCCCAGGGAAGTGGCTCCAGGGTGGCTGGGAAGCCTGCTGCCAGGAGGACCCCAGAATGACAGTGAGAAGGAAAGGGTGGGTGGGTTTGTTAGTTGACGCTATAGAATAGAAAACATTGAGGTTGGCAGGGTCAGAGGGTAAGATGTACCATCAGGCTGG
>NW_007766627.1:0-360 GCF_000696425.1 Galeopterus variegatus | reverse complement strand
CCAAGCCTGGTGAGCAAGAGGTGTCATCGCGTGTGTTTTAGGGCCATTGCTTTGGCACACTTGCGTGAGTTGTCTCTGTGGGTGAGGCTTTCTGCAAAGAACAGATGCGGTCATGGAGAGGGAGAAGGTGGGCGGGGGTGGGGGACGGGGTTGTTAGTTGACACTATAGGATAGAAAACGTTGGGGTTTATAGAAGTAACCAGAGAATTCAGGTCCTCAACCTGTTCAAAAAATGTAGGCCACAATCACCTGGCAAGAAGCACAGAGATGCAGGCTCCTTGCAAGCTTGACCACCTGCTCAGGAAGCAGTGGGGACTCGCTAGGGCAGGGGAGCCTTTCTCCTAAGGAGCCTCCCCCCAG
>NW_007766626.1:5959-6168 GCF_000696425.1 Galeopterus variegatus | reverse complement strand
AGGACACGAAACATTGAGAAGCACAGGCCTAGATAATCTCTAAGGTCTTTTCCAGCTAAAAAAACACAGCAATTCTGAGGTTCCCTCTCCTTTTCTAATGCCATTTCCAGCTCTCTCCCCAGCCTTCTTTATTTGATCTGCTGAGGATCAGTTTCTCTATTATTTGTAAAGTAGATATCCCATTCAGTGAATTTGCAGTATTTCTTCAA
>NW_007766626.1:0-506 GCF_000696425.1 Galeopterus variegatus | reverse complement strand
TACATATCTCATACAGCTTTTTACTTAGAATGTTAGGATCTTTCTGGAACCCTTGAATAAGTGATATTGAATAGAATTGAGGGTCAGAATCTGGCTTCTAACTTTCCCTCTCTGTTGTTTTTTTTGTTTTGTTTTGTTTTGTTTAATAAAGCAAAGTTATTGTATACGATAATTTCTTCACCTTTCCTGGCTAAAGTTTTCCATTTTTCTATTATTTAAACCTAATATTCTGTGATTGGACAATTTCTCTAAAGGATAATCAATCCAGAAAGTACAGAAGGAACATCAGTACCTCACAGTCATGCCTACCCGAACTCACTCTACGTTTCACTTGATTACACTGCAGTTTTATGTTGGCTCCATAATAGGAACAAAATATGAGCTAGTATGATTTTAATAAAGTTATTATGAACATCTGGCTCATCAGAAACTTATAGGAGTACCAGCAGGAACTGGGATTGCACAAAATAGAAAATAGCATGCTTAACTGGGTATATTTCTGAGAA
>NW_007766625.1:9181-9835 GCF_000696425.1 Galeopterus variegatus | reverse complement strand
TGCCCTCTGTATAACTTCTCTGGTGAAGTGTTTGTTCAAATCAAATCTTTTGCCCATATTTAATGGGTTGTTTGCATATTTATTAATGAGTTTTGGTAAAACTTTATACATTCTGGATTCAAGCTGTTTATCCAGCGTGTAACTTGCAAATATTTCTCCTTTAATATTAGCTTGTCTTTTTGTTCTCTCATCAGTGCCTTTAATTTTGATGAAGTCTAATTTATTTATTTTTTCTTATGTGAAGTGTGTTTTGAGATTTGTATCTTTGAAATCTTTGCTTAACTCATGGTCACAAAGATTTTCCCCTGTTTTCTTTTAGAAGTAATTCTTGGTTTTACATTTCAGTTAATGATCTAATTTAGTTGATTTTTATGTAAGGGATAAGGTATGAATTAAGTTTTTCTGTTTTGTTCTGTTTTGTTTGCTGGCTGGTACAGAGATTGAACCCCAGACCTTGAGTGAATGAAGTGTTTGTACAGATGTTTAATTGTTCTTGCACCATTTGTTGAAAATACTGTCCTTATTCCATAGAATCACCTTTGAATCTTTGTCAGAAGTCAATTGACGATATATTCATATGTGTGGTTTTTTCGGGACTCTCAGTTCTATTTCATTGATCTATGTCTATACTTTCTCCTGTACCACATTGTCTTA
>NW_007766625.1:6137-6590 GCF_000696425.1 Galeopterus variegatus | reverse complement strand
CACTTCAAAAAGTTAATAGAAAGATTCGTATTATCTTTTAATTCTATTTTTCCACAAACTCTTTGAAGTATACTCTAATATACTAAAATACTATGCAATATTCTTAATTATATGCAGCACTCTATTATAGTAATAAATGAACCATTTATGTATTAATATTAAATTATTAAATTTATATTAATAAATTTTAAAAAGTAAGACTATTCACACCAAATTTGATAAAGACTATTATATGCATTGCCACTTATTCATACACTGTATTTTATGAAATTGGTAAATGAAATAGTCAGATAAATATAAATCTTAAATACTAGAACTTCTTATTATTAAGACATAATGCTCAATAAAACTTCTATCATATGTAGATATAAACTACATTATACTTGCACAGTTGACCCTTGAACAACGTGAGGGTTGGGGACTCTGACCCCTATGTAGTTGAAAATTCATGCA
>NW_007766625.1:3667-4058 GCF_000696425.1 Galeopterus variegatus | reverse complement strand
TGAACAAAATTTTTATTTACTTTAATAAATACCTGGGGGTGGGATTGCTGTGTCATATGGTAAGTATGTGTTTAAATTTATATGAATGGGCCAAACCATTTTCCAAAGCAACTGTACTATTTGCATTTCCAACATCAGTGTATGAGAGTGCCAGTTGTTCTGCATCCTCACAGACTCTGAGCACTTGGTATTTTCTGTGTGCGTGTATGTGCACATGTGTATGTGTTTGTGTTTTAAATCATTCAATTAGTTTTTTGGTGGTATCTCATGATGTTTTAGTTTGCATTTCCCTGATTACTAATGATGTTAATCATGTGTTCATGTGTTTATTGCCCTCTGTATAACTTCTCTGGTGAAGTGTTTGTTCAAATCAAATCTTTTGCCCATATTT
>NW_007766625.1:0-497 GCF_000696425.1 Galeopterus variegatus | reverse complement strand
ATATGTGCCCATTCTTTTGTTTGATTTTTGTTTCTAGCATTTTCTTACTCTTGGGTACTACAAGATGTTCCTGACTCATCATATATTTTCTCTTCCTCAGCTCTAGAATCATCCATTTCTTTAGGAAACCCTGGTTTCTTTTATTAGAGAGTAATATTTAGAAACTAAAATGTGGGTGTTGGGTATTCGTTTGATTTTGGGTTGTTATTGTTCCTAGAGCTTCACACTGGATAGAGGTAGAAAACCTATGTATGTATAGTAACCCATGTTCATACATATGTATACTTATTTCAGCATCTATCTCTATGAATATTAAAATAAATGTGTTAGTATGAATTCTTACTAACCCAGCACCATCTGTGATTTGTTCTCTTTTCCCTTTTTGTCTACCTTCTTTTTGATTGCCTACTTTTATAATTGAAATTTTTCTCATTTATCGGCTTTTTAGATAAGAATGCATTATTCTTTTGGTTTCTCTAGTGTTCATAGCACATATT
>NW_007766624.1:5715-6168 GCF_000696425.1 Galeopterus variegatus | reverse complement strand
AAATCTACAATTTTGTAGATTATCCAACTATAAGTATTCTTATCATTAGGATAAGAGTAGCGGTCTCTTGGGATGTTCTCCATCTAAACTGAAAGCAGACGCTCTAAGGAGCTTACAGTTTAAAATAAGCAACACTATTTGGCCATTGGTACAAGAATAATAAAGTGGTAGAAGCAAAACACAAAAGGCCCTTGTACTAATTCAGACTTTAAATTAGTTAAAAAAAAAAAAAAAAAAGAGGGTCTTCATCCACTGACTCATGAAACCTGAAACCAAACTACTTTGATAAATTATTTATATAATTTGCAAATTAATTAATAAATGAATTTTAAAAGAACAAATTCATAAATCATTTGCATAAGTCCAGTGTTTTATCTTTAGGGTGAATTTCTCACAGACCCAAGTAAAATTAGAGTAGGTGAGGCCTTATAGATCATCTAATCCAGAGGTTTT
>NW_007766624.1:0-279 GCF_000696425.1 Galeopterus variegatus | reverse complement strand
ACGTTGGGGATTTAAACATACATAGAAGCTGGGTTTTTTTTCAATTCTAAGTAATAGAGAGAACAACTATCAAAATCATTTTATTCATTATTTCATCTTAACCTACAATTTTCATCTGTGTTGTAAAATCCTGTGAATAAAGAGGAGTTAGGTATGATCTTCCCTCAGAAATCCCAAGACAGTGCCGGCCCGGTGGCACACTGCTATAGTGTGCCGCTCTGCTATAGTGTGCCGCTTGGGAAGCGCGGCGGCGCTCCCGCCGAGGGTTCAGATCCCACA
>NW_007766623.1:5637-6168 GCF_000696425.1 Galeopterus variegatus | reverse complement strand
ATAATTGACAGCTTACTTCTTCAACACTTCTCTTTTGTAGAAGTTAGGTAAATACTTTCTTACGATGCTTCAAGAAACATTTCTTGAAGAGACATGACAGAATCCCTGGGTCATAGGCACCATCACTGAACTGTTTTCCTCAAGGAGTCCACCATGAATTACACTCCAGCCTGGTGCCCAAGAGCTCTCAGCCTTGCCTGCCTCCTCCCTGCTTACCAGCACATCTAACCATGGGCCAGCTGTTAGCCCCTAAACTGGGTACTGTCTTTGGGCTGTTCTCCGTACTGGTAGCCCCAGGTCATAGAAATGTGGACAGGTACACCAGTGTCTAGAATTCTGAACTCTTTCCATTTGTACCCATATAAAAATTGGAAAAATCACAAGCCCTTGACTCTGGTCTGTGAAATCAAAGAGCCTGTTTCCCACTCTTCTAATGCTTTTCAACAGGGAGTAGCATCCACCTGCAGGCATAGATTAATGTTCTGAAAGCCCTAAGTGAGTGCTTCTCAAAATACTTAAAATCTTTCTTAA
>NW_007766623.1:0-565 GCF_000696425.1 Galeopterus variegatus | reverse complement strand
AAAAAAACTGTCTTTGTTCATGATGACATCACTGTCTTTATGGAAAATACAAAAGAATGAATGACAACACAATCTTGAATTAGTAAGTAATTACAGCAAGATTTCAGGATACAAGGTTAACATAAAAAAGTCAATTAATTGCTTTTCTATATATCAGCAATGAACAATTGGAATTTGGGCTTTTCTTTGTGGGTAGTTCTTTGATTACTAATTCAAATTCTTTACTATTCACATTGTCTAGTTCTTTTTGAGTCTGTTTTGGTAGTTTATATCTTTCGAGGAATTTGTCTCTTTTATCTAAGTTATCTAGTTTATTGGTATACAATGAAATAGCATACTTCATAATCCTTTTGGTAGTTATGTCCCCTCTTTCATTTCAGATTGTATTTATTTATATAATAACCATATTTTAATATGACTTTATGTTCTGCTTTTTTCCAACACTCCACTTGAACTATTTTTCCATAGTACTTTTAGTCTTCATTAATATTAATGAGAGGCTATATAATTGACAGCTTACTTCTTCAACACTTCTCTTTTGTAGAAGTTAGGTAAATACTTTCTT
>NW_007766622.1:5947-6168 GCF_000696425.1 Galeopterus variegatus | reverse complement strand
GTCCTCATCTCTTCCCCTCCTCAAAGTTTATTATCCAAACTTCTCAACATAACTGTCTAAAGTCTCCATTTTTTTTTTAAATCTTCAATTTATTCATTAATTTAGTCCTATTGTGATTCTGGCTTCATCCTTCCACTAAAACGATATATGGTAAGACCACAAATGTTTCCCATCTTTCTAAATCCTTCAGACAATTATCAGTAATTTACTTGAACTTTCAG
>NW_007766622.1:0-358 GCF_000696425.1 Galeopterus variegatus | reverse complement strand
AAGACCTAATTCAAATAAGAAATGTTCCATTTTGTAAGTTCTGATTTGCTCAGAGACTGTCTTTTCAAGGTTGTTGGCTTACAAAAAAAAGAAAAATAAAAACACTGTATATTTTAAGTCTTCTTAAATTTCTTCTCTCTGGTTCCAGGAAGATGAAAGTAATTTATTTCTTTTAAAATATCCTAATAAGCCTGAGATTGACTAACATGGGGAGCTTTAAAAAATTCTAATTATATTTCCTCAGTTATCATTAAGCCTAGTGTGATGTAGCTTAGTGGCCCCATTTCATTTTTTAAATCACATGTCCCAGAACTTCACATTCAAATTCAAAAAGCACCGCTTGTTTGAAGGAGAACTG
>NW_007766621.1:5940-6168 GCF_000696425.1 Galeopterus variegatus | reverse complement strand
AGGCTGAGTGACAACTATAACATACCCTGTTGGAAGAAAAATAAATCTCCCTGAGTCTACAGTTACAGGAATACTGCAGAAAACAGTCATGCACCACACATACACACACACACACAAAACCAACTCAAGGTTGTCTTACCCTCAAATATCTTGCTTTTCATGATCTGATGAGCAGTTCTTCATGTTCAAGAAGTATATGGGTATTTCTACATACCTTTTGTAGAATAC
>NW_007766621.1:0-514 GCF_000696425.1 Galeopterus variegatus | reverse complement strand
TCTTTTACGCATTCTATGACACTGCAGATTAAAATGACCTGCCCTGATATGGAGCAATTCTTTTACATTTGATTTTCATTTGAGGGATTAAAATATCATGCTTTATACCGTACTTATAAAATACCACATTTGCCACTGAGAAGCTCCTGTGTCCAAACATCTGCCCCACCGCCCTCATGCCTCATCTTGATCTTCACAGCTGAAGCCATCGACATCATCCTTTTTTCCAGCTGACAGCAAGAGAGCCAATGAAATACCTTTTCCTGTTGCTGGGTGCCTGCAAATATTTTGAAAACGAGTCCCATAAATGCGGCAGCTTAAAAGCCTGCCATTGGCTGGTTGGGCATCCTGTGCAATGCTGACGCATTAAGGCGGGCAGAAGAGTGACAGGTGGGAATAGCTGCACAAATTCATTACTGGCCTGATGTTCCACTGGAGAGGAAAACTATTTCAAGGCTGAGTGACAACTATAACATACCCTGTTGGAAGAAAAATAAATCTCCCTGAGTCTACA
>NW_007766620.1:5962-6168 GCF_000696425.1 Galeopterus variegatus | reverse complement strand
GCTTTATCTGAGTTAATTAGCAAGAAACAGCCAAGTCTGTGGATACTGATTTTTTTTTTTTATGATCCTATCTAACAGAAATAACCAATCTTGTATGTATTATCCTTGGGGTATTTTGATTATGACAGTTTGCAAATAAACAGCTGCATGTACATATTTTGGTAGCATCTATAGCTCATTCTTGGGTTTCATAAAGTCGACCTGGT
>NW_007766620.1:0-1120 GCF_000696425.1 Galeopterus variegatus | reverse complement strand
AGGTGAAGCAGTTTCTTTACCAGCCCCCAAATTCTCATGTCCTAGAAGCTCTGCTTTTAATCCACCTAAGTTAGATTGTTCTCCACCAGGGCCAGTCCCCACCCCCTCTCCCACTCCTTTTGAAGGGGACATTGACAACGTCTGGGGACATTTTTAGTTGTCACACTCAGGGTAGGGAGAGGATTGCTACTACTGACATCTGAGGACAGAGGCCAGGAGTATTACTGAACATCCAACACTGCTCAGGACAGGCCCTCATAACAAAGGATTATATGGTCTACCAGGTCAACGGTGACAGGGCTGAGAAACACTGACCTAAGTCAATGTGGGCTCCAAGTGTGGAATTCTTAGGCTCACTCGTCAGGAAACAAGTTTTGGTGGCTGTGTTGTTGTTGCCTTGTTATTTGTTTTTTAGATTTTTATTTCAGTTAACTCTATTGATTCACATCATCCTAACTTTGAAGGGAAGCACCATGGCATTTTTAGGAAAATTAGCTCAACATATACTCTATGCAAAGATCAAGCTCTCGCTTCCCTAAAATCATAGACTCTGGGCTGCTGAGAATGACCACATGCTGCGACTTTGACCTCTGGCAGTTTAACTCACATTGAGGCTAGAGAAAGGCCCACCGAGGCATGGATACTCTTTCTCAAGGGCATTTTTGTTCTTTGCAGCTTCCCTGACTGGCTGGCTGGATCCAACTTTGCATAGCTTAGAAATGAAAGAGTTTTATCCCCATCCTGCTCTGGCCATGCTCCGTCACCATCCACTCTCAGTATCACTAACACAGATACTTTGTAATCAGTAATTAATTTTTGTCTTGACTTAACTAACAATTGTTATACTTCTCATAAATAAGAGGAAATTATGTGGAAAATTCTGTGGAAACACACGAGATGGCATTGAATCCTTCACTGGGATTCATATTCCAGTGAAGTCTGATTCATAATACTGACCTGCCTAGAAATGAAGAGCTTTATCTGAGTTAATTAGCAAGAAACAGCCAAGTCTGTGGATACTGATTTTTTTTTTTTTATGATCCTATCTAACAGAAATAACCATTCTTGTATGTATTATCCTTGGGGTATTTTGATTATGACAGTTTGCGAATAAACAGCC
>NW_007766619.1:5713-6168 GCF_000696425.1 Galeopterus variegatus | reverse complement strand
CCTCCTTCATATCCTGGATTTTTTTCTCATTTCATTATTTTTTTTTCTCATTTCATCATTTCATTATTCTCATTTCATTTTGTCCTCATTTTCTTCTCATATTTCAGTGAGTTTCCTTAAAATTATTGTTTGGAATTCCTTTTCAGTCATTTCAAGGGTTTCCTGCTCTATAGGGTCTTGTATTTGAGAATTACAGTATTCTGGGCCGGCCTGTGGCTCACTTGGGAGAGTGCAGTGCTGATAACACCAGGGCTGTGGGTTCAGATCCTATATAGGGATGGCCAGTTCGCTCACTGGCTGAGCGTGGTGCTGACAACACCAAGTCAAGGGTTAAGATCCCCTTACTGGTCATCTTTAAAAAAAAAAAAAGAGAGAGAGAGAATTACAGTATTCCTTTGGTGGTGTTATATTTTCTAGAATTTTCATATTTCCAGTATCTCTACATTGATGTCTGG
>NW_007766619.1:0-504 GCF_000696425.1 Galeopterus variegatus | reverse complement strand
GATACTTTTTACTTGCTTCTTTAAAGATTCTCTCTTTGTCTTTCACCCTTGCCAGTTTGACCAGAATGTGTCTTGGAGAGCATCTTTTTGGGTTGAATCTATTTGAGGATCTTTGAGCCTCCTGGGTCTGAATGTCTATGTCTCTCCCTATCCCTGGCAAGTTTTCTGCTATTATTTCATGGATAGGTTTTCCATGCCTTTTCCATTCTCCTTCCCTTCTGGAACACCCATGATTCAAATATTTGTGTGCTTAAGGCTGTTTGCTAGCTCTCTTATACATTCTTCATTTTTGTAAAATTATTTTTTCTTTTTTTTTTTGGTCTGACATTTCAAAAGACTACATTCAAGATCAGAAATTCTTTCTTCAGCTGGTTCTAATCTGCTGCTTAAGCTCTAAGTTGTGTTTTCTTCTTTAATTTCATTGAATGCATCTCTCAGTTCTGTGAGTTCTGCTACATTCTTTTTAAGGTATTAATCTCTTTGTAAATTTCCTCCTTCATATCC
>NW_007766618.1:5516-6168 GCF_000696425.1 Galeopterus variegatus | reverse complement strand
ACATCAGTCACCGGTCAAATGGCCCAGGTGGGCCTGGAAGAGAAAGAGCCGTGACAAATGCAGCTGATCCCTGAGGCTCCCGGGACATGAGATTCATGAAATGAAGCCAGGAGCAAAAGAGTAAAAGAGCCCATCACAAAAGACCACCACCGGGAAGTCCTTTTAATTCAAGCCGGACCCCTGCAGCAGGTCGTCAGGGAGCCCAAGTCCACACAGAACTGCTCTCGAGTGGAGGACCTGCTTCGGCTAACGGTGGGGTGCACGGGAGGCACTCGGCTTGCTCGGCTGCACTTTCTCCCGGCCGGGTCGGCTCAGGGGCTGCAAGTCGGAGCCAGAGAAAGACTTTCTCAGCAGCCACCCCCTCCTTCATGGTCCCTAGAAAAGACAGCAAATGTGTCTCTTTTGCAAAAGGGCCGCCCAGCTGTTTGCAAACAGCAAAGGATACGTGGATCCCTTCTCATTGCGGAATTGCAGAAAGGGGAGGCAGGGTTCAACATTTCCACAGGAGGTGGAGCACTATGGAGGCCACCCTGGCAATGGTCGGGCTCCCCATACCGGATGGGCCTGCTGATTCTCTGCTGCTCGTAACAGACCACCTAAAACTCAGAGGCTTGAAAACACAACATTTATGTTGCTCTCAAATCCACAACTT
>NW_007766618.1:0-238 GCF_000696425.1 Galeopterus variegatus | reverse complement strand
AAAGTTGGGCCTATTTGTTTGTTTCCCTGGTAGCTGGATAATTATGATCAGTGAGAGTATTGGGGGCGGAAGGTGAGAATGCTACAGAAACCATTAGCCACCGTTGCTAAACAACCATCTCAATAATCTTGTGTATTGGGGCTCAGAGAGAAAGGGGAACTCCAGACACCAAATAAGACATCAGTCACCGGTCAAATGGCCCAGGTGGGCCTGGAAGAGAAAGAGCCGTGACAAATGC
>NW_007766617.1:5951-6168 GCF_000696425.1 Galeopterus variegatus | reverse complement strand
GACTTCGAGGAGCCCTGAAAACACTTCTCAAGATGCCAGAAACAATTATACTGACTTCACCACTGACCAATCAGACACCCACACAATTCCCAGGACTCTTACCCAAATTCCTGCCCTACAAACATTGGTGATTTTAAGCTCTTTGGGAGTTCTAGATTTTTAAGCTTCTTTAGCTGCCTCGAAATCCGTGAAGGGCCCCTCAAATAAATGCTGCTGT
>NW_007766617.1:0-636 GCF_000696425.1 Galeopterus variegatus | reverse complement strand
GAAGCTAATAAAAGCAGATTTTCCAGGACATTTGAAGATGAAACAAAATATTTCCGGAAAATCCACCAGCTGATAACTGTGCTCTCAGTCTTGGCTATAGAGCAAGTGATGCAGACAGGTTGTAACATGTCCCATTTAATTTTCTGGGACATAGTGTACCCCTTCTACGAACGTGATATTTATCTTGGAATAATGGTTACTTACCAAACTGACATTTTCTGCCAGGACAGTGGCTGCAGTGACAGCTTTTGTGCAGGTGTGGAAGGTGGGCATCTGAACCTGATATAGAGGTTCGGGATTCCATGACCTCATCTCCTTGGTGGGAAGTGATTATCCCTTCACCTGAAAGTTCAGTGACAGGGTCTGCAGGGGTACGGCAGACTAGCCCTGGAAAACATCAGTGGAATAAGCAAATTACAGAAAGTTATTAGTGCTGACTCGTGGAGTTATACATTGAGAATAACACAAATAGCTAAAAGAAAAAAAGTTATGTGAAGCCCCAAAACAGGTAAGTCTCAGTGGGAGATAAGTAGAGGAGACTGAGCTCTAAGATGTGAGAAAATTAAGTTGAGCCCATGAGTATGCTGGCAACTTGCCTAAAATTAAATTCCTCTTTCTATAAAGGGAGAATTTTTT
>NW_007766616.1:5439-6168 GCF_000696425.1 Galeopterus variegatus | reverse complement strand
TTTTTTTAGCTTAAATAAAAAGATACATGTTTAAAGATGAAAAATGGCATAAAGAGTACTTGGTGATAATTCATTGTGGGTTCTGCCAAATACCATTTGACGTGTATGGCGAAATTTCAGTGCTAAACTTCTAAGTGGCTTTTCATGTTCTCATTTATACTATCGAGAGAAGAGGATGAGAGCATTTGATTTTAAATATTAAAATATCAAAGCTTTTCCAATGAAGAATGCTGAGAGCTAGATGCCCTCCCTCTGTCAGAGGCCACCATCACTTGACACTTCAAGGAAATGCCGTTTGAATTCCCGAAACAGGACCTAGATTCATTTTTTTGATGTTTTGATTTTTAAACATGATATAAATGTTAATCTTTTTCCTCCAAAGCTTTCAAGACCATGCAATTCAGTAGGGTTTACCAGAATTCATAGAATTTAGAAATAAATCCTTCAAAATTTAATTTACTTGTATTTATACTTGAAGCCTCTTTAATATTAAAATCTTTACAGAGGTAACGTGGATCTCTCTATGCTTTTGAATAACCAAAGAGAATAATTTGAATGAATAGAAATAATCAATAAACACACAGATAAGTTTTGTTACTTTTAAAACTGCACAAGTTATGGCTGAAGTTAAGCCATTGTGAAGACTACGTTTGATTTTAGAATCCTTTCAAGATGATGGAGTTTGGATGTGTTGTCCCCTCCAAAACTCATGTGGAAATTTGATCTCCA
>NW_007766616.1:0-254 GCF_000696425.1 Galeopterus variegatus | reverse complement strand
GGGTTAAATCTCCAAAATGTCATGTTAAATCTCGGTTCGTGCTGCCTGTGTTTTTCAGTGTGCTGCTGAGTGAATACTAGCCCATATCCCATCGTCACCATGCCATTGATCTGAATACATGCTAATGAAACAAATTCCCAAGATTAAAAAGACAACATTACTGATTCTTCTTGGGGCCTTCAGATTTACATTCTTTTTTTAGCTTAAATAAAAAGATACATGTTTAAAGATGAAAAATGGCATAAAGAGTACTT
>NW_007766615.1:5630-6168 GCF_000696425.1 Galeopterus variegatus | reverse complement strand
GCACGGACACGCGGACACAGACCCATGGGCGCGCGGACACACGGACACAGACCCGCGGACACACAGACACAGACCCGCGGACATGCAGACGCGCGCGCACAGACACGCGGGCACACGCACGTACTTAGCCCCAGTTAGTATCTGCGGTGGCCGCCACCTTCGGCCGCCCTGGGCGCTCCGCGGCGCCTTCAGCTGGGAGGGTCTCAGCTCCTGACAACATCACAGATGAATTCTCTTCCCTGACAAGGAAGGACACTCCGGGACACAGTGTCACGGGGTCTGCTTGGCGCAGTCGTCTTCGGCTTTAGGTAGAACTCTTTCCTCTCCTCAGTCACCTGCTCCTCCCCAGGCCCCCCCAGCTCAGGAGATGGCAACGCTGGTCTCCAAACTGTCAGCAGATCCTGCCAGCTCTACCTACCCTGGACGTTTTTGATCAACCTCTACCTCTACCGACCTGGGCCAGGCCGGTGCCACTGCTGCCTGGAGGATAGGAATAGCCCCACCTGGTCGCCCTGCTGTCCCCCGAGGCCCCTCCAGT
>NW_007766615.1:0-773 GCF_000696425.1 Galeopterus variegatus | reverse complement strand
AACCACCAGGAAATCCGCCACCGCTGACCGCGTCCGGGAGCGCAGGAGGGCCGAGCCCGCGCCCCGTCTCCCCAGGACCCTCCTAGACCCGGGCCGGCTTATCACGCGCTGCGCTTCCTTCTTCTGCCCTGTTGAGAGGAAAGTCTGCAGCCAACCCACGCCCCACCCCACGTTCACACAACCCTAGCAGCACGCCTGCCCTCCAGGACACGCGGACACAAGGACACACAGACACACAGACACAGACACATAGACACAGACCCGCGGTGCACAGACACGCACAGACACACAGACACGTGGACACAGAGACACACAGACACACGACACAGACACATAGACACAGACCCGCGGTGCACAGACACGCAGACACAGACACAGACCCGCAGGGCGCAGACGCACGGACACGCACAGACACAGACCCGCGGGCGCGCAGACACAGACACAGACACACAGACACGTGGACACGCAGACACACAGACACAGACACATAGAAACAGCCCCGCGGTGCACAGACACACGACACAGACCCGCGGACACGCAGACACAGACACAGACACACAGACACGTGGACACGCAGACACACAGACACAGACACGCAGATACAGACACAACCGGCGGGGCGCAGACACATGGACACAGACCCGCGGAAGCGCAGACACACAGACACACAGACACAGACACATAGAAACAGACCCGCGGTGCACAGACACACGACACAGACCCGCGGACACGCAGACACAGACACAGACCCGCGGACGCGCAGATGCGCGCGC
>NW_007766614.1:5821-6168 GCF_000696425.1 Galeopterus variegatus | reverse complement strand
TCATACCTGCAGAGGAAAGCACATGACCCAAGCCTGGCCAATCATCTTCCTGTGTGATTGGTTGGAGAGATGGGCATGTGATACAAGTAGGAAAAATCAGTCTCTTTATGAGAATTGATATATGTTCAGAGAGTCATAATCTCGTGCTCCCACTATGATCACCTTAAACTAAAGAAGAGTGCTGTGCAATACTAGACCCCATCTAACCGTCACATGCATAAATCCTATCTGCAAAAGAAGCCAGGTGATTTGTTTGTAGCCTAAAACTGGGGGCAGAGACAGAGACGAGAAAATAGTATGACGATACTTCAAAAAGTTCGTGGAAAAATGGAATTGAAAGATATTAT
>NW_007766614.1:0-358 GCF_000696425.1 Galeopterus variegatus | reverse complement strand
TGTGGAGAAAAAGGAACTCTCATACACTGTTGGTGGGACTGCAAAATGGTGCAGCCTTCATCGAAAATGGTAGGGAGCTTCCTCAAACAATTACAGACAGATCTACCATATGATCCAGCTACTCCACTGCTGGGAATATACCCAGAGGAATGGAAATCATCATGTCGAAGGGATACCTGTTCTCCCGTGTTTATTGAAGCACTATGTACAATATCCAACAGCTGGAACCAGCCCAAATGTCTTAGATGAGTGGATAAGGAAACTGTGGTATATCTACACAATGGAATACTACTCTGCTAAAAAAAAAAAAAATGAAATACTACCATTCACAGCAACATGGATGGACTTAGAGAAAATT
>NW_007766613.1:5782-6168 GCF_000696425.1 Galeopterus variegatus | reverse complement strand
TGGCCAGATAACATTGGGTTTTATACCCCATTTCACTTTGAAAATTAGCCAGATTCCCTAAGTTGTGTGAACATTATAAACTGCAATCAACCTAAAAAAATGATTCACAGAATATATGCTATACAGCAAACTGATAAAGAGGAGATTGCACTACCAACTTCTTTTTCTGACTGTAAGAAAATAATCGAAGTGATTCATTTTCGGAAATGATTTATCTGAAGGTGTTTTAACTGATTCAGGCCCAGCCCAAAAGTTATCTAACTGGTCTAGTCCATTGCTGGAGGGTCTCTGAACAGAGAGAGCTCTCCTTGAGATGGTAATTAGTTACTAGCCCCTACTGTTTTCTTCATTCCCTAGTGTTTCTCCTTTCACAGGGCTTAAGCGGG
>NW_007766613.1:0-631 GCF_000696425.1 Galeopterus variegatus | reverse complement strand
TGAATTTGAATGAATTATTAGTCATCAATGAAGATGGTTTGGGAATCACAGGTGGGTTATATAATTTTGCCACTAATTCTTTCATAAAGTTTTTGATTAGGCAGATTTATATTAATTCTGGTGGCCAAGTGCAAACTCATTGGAGGAGATAATTCTTTAAATTGTTCAAGCACCTCAGTACTTTCTAATTTAAGATTGTTCAACTTTCTAAGTTTCTTGTATCAAATCTGTATCTTTCTCATTGTAACACAACTGGATTTATTTGTCCTAGGAAAAAAAAAAAGTGAGATTCCAAACTCCAGGTAATTTGATCTGCACAGAAAAAATAATAGACCATTTATAAAATCTCTCTAGTACATTGCAATAATTCATGAGTGCATTTACTAAAACCTGTGTAAAATAAATAAACAAATGAGTATAAATATAATTTGCAAATAAGCTTTAATTATACAGTATGAGGTGGCTTTAAGTTGTCCAAATATAAAATCTCAAAATTAAGATGAGTGTTTTGTAAAGTGGCCAGATAACATTGGGTTTTATACCCCATTTCACTTTGAAAATTAGCCAGATTCCCTAAGTTGTGTGAACATTATAAACTGCAATCAACCTAAAAAAATGATTCACAGAATAT
>NW_007766612.1:5953-6168 GCF_000696425.1 Galeopterus variegatus | reverse complement strand
GAAGTCAGAGGTGGAGAGTAATCCACCACTTCCGTCATTATTCCTGTGGGTCTCCGACACAGGTGCACACACGTGCATGTGAGCTAATATACCGCACTTAAAGACCAGCAAGTTACCTTCAATCTCCTTTTTTCAGCCTGAAATAATCTCCATTGTGGGAAAACCTGAAGCAAACATGATAAAAACCTGGTGTGCTTGTTTGGGTCTGTGATGCA
>NW_007766612.1:2114-2811 GCF_000696425.1 Galeopterus variegatus | reverse complement strand
AGAAGGTCAGAACACAGCTCAAGTGCCAGCACGATAGAATTGTGCACATATGCCCGGAGCCGGCTGTGTGTGTGGTGGGGATATGTCCCAGGTGCAGGAGAGAGTGAGCCTCAGGAGCAGCCTGTAGTTGGTAAGGCGGGGTCTTGGGGAGGGTCAGGGGGCCATCCTAGCAGCTGAGCAAAGCAGCCATGGCAGGGACAGCTGGGGAGGGCAAGAGAAGCGGAGGAGGAGTCTAGGCAGGAGGTAGGTGTGCAGGATGTGGGGAAACACCAGGGGCCCGGGCTCAGGGTGGTCTCCAATTCCTGGAAAGGCCCAGATATCCCACGAGAGTTGAGGAGCAAGGGGCCTGGCTCTGGAAAAGCAGGGGTTCCCAGCAGGGTGGCAGGCACTGGGGACAGGGTGGGGACAGGAGCTTCCTAAGAAGAAAGCAGGTTGGGACTGAATGCACTGCTGGATGTGGGGACTCCAGGCCAGCCCTAGCTAGGGCCCTGCAGCCAGCCCCCTCTGACCCCCAGGCTCAGGCTTGGCCCTGTGGTGGGTTGTGCAATGATCCCAAAGCTGGGAATGTTACCTTACATGGTAGAAAGTACTTTGCAGGTGTGATTAAGTCAAGGCTCCTGAGATGGGGAGATTACTCTCAACTATCCGGGTGGGCCCTAGATGCAGTCCTAGGGTCCTTCAAAGAGGGAGGCAGATG
>NW_007766612.1:0-644 GCF_000696425.1 Galeopterus variegatus | reverse complement strand
TCGCCCAGCCCGGTGCATTCAGATGCTGTGTTTTCACCTTGTTGCAGGTGAGTAATGGCCCCGTGCGTGGCACACTTACTTTACACTGTGCAATGTGTTCAGGACTTCACACGTATGATTCCTACTGTCACAGTGATTTCATCAAGAGGCTGGGATTACCCCAGTTTTGAGGATGAGCAGACTCTGACCCGGAAGTCTGGAGACTGGTCTAAATCAACACAGCAGTAACGGCCGCCCAGGGTCTCACGCACGGGGTCTCTCTGATGCAAGGTCAACGCACCCAGGTGGGCATTGCTTTTGGGGAGGTCTGCAGCCAGCTGGCACCTCAGTGGCTGTGTGCCCGTTCCCAGGCTTGGGGAGACCTCCTGCACCCTTGCTCATCACACCACAGAGGCAAGAACAGAAGCAAGAACCTGTCGCTAGGGAAGGGACCCGGGTGGATTCTTATGGGGCCAACTGTGTGCATAGGGTTTACATAATTCCTAGTCTTACATCTTAGAAACCAAGTATCTGGAGCCACATCTCACATGCAGCCTCCGCTTCCAGTTCTGCGGCAGCTGCCAGTCATCTTTCTGTCTCGCTTGAAGTCAGAGGTGGAGAGTAATCCACCACTTCCGTCATTATTCCTGTGGGTCTCCGACACA
>NW_007766611.1:5871-6168 GCF_000696425.1 Galeopterus variegatus | reverse complement strand
AATAGGATTTCTCACCCTCTTAACACTGTTACAATGGAGATCAAGTTTTCAATATATGAACTTTTGGGGGACACATTTAACCCATAGCATTCCTAATGAGGTTTTTTGTTTGTTTGTTTTTTCCACTTACCTAATTAATTCTTAATTGCAGAGGCACATTAGAATCTTCTGGGAGTTTTAAAAATATAATTTCCTGAGCCCCATTTCATATATACTGATGCAGTTGGCTTTAGATGGGGTCTAGTCCTCGTTATTTAAAAAAGAAATTAAAAAAATAAAAATTCCTAGATGATTCTG
>NW_007766611.1:3029-4370 GCF_000696425.1 Galeopterus variegatus | reverse complement strand
ATTTAGGATGGCCTTCAGTGATCTTTGCCTTCTGGTATTTACGCCTTTTGTAATAACCTCCTCCTGAATGTAGGCATAAGTGACATCACTTTTGAGATTAGGTTATAAAAAATCTGTAGCTTCCATTTTGAGCAATGTCTCTCACTCTCTCTTATTCCCTGCTATGTGGGGAACAAACTGCCATGTTGTAATCAATGCTATGAAGGGGCTCATGTGGTAAGTAAGTGATGTGTGCAGCCAACAGCCAGTGAGGACCTGAGGTGGATCCCTCTGAGTTGAGTGTTGAGATAGATGACTGCAGCCCAGGTCAACACCTTGACTGTAGCCTTGCAAGGGATTCTGACCAGACACACCCAGCTGAACCACACCCAAGTTCCTGACCCACATAAACTATGAGGTAATAAATATTTATTGTTTTAAGCCATTAAGTTTAATTTGTTCACAGCAGTAGATAACTAGACATGCCAGGATTCATCAAGAGAAGGGCTTGTTATCTTTAAGCTAAATTTTATTATTCACCTTACATTTCCATCATTAGGATATAAGTACTGATGATGTGAAAGAAAATAAATTTGTATAGGCTCTCATAAATTCAATGATGAGGATTTGGAAAATGGAACCACATGATAATCAGGAAGTAAAAGGAAAACATAAGAGGCATCTTCTCAGGGTTCCATGGGAGGTATAGTTTGAGAAGGTTGGAATAGGGGATTGTTGGGAAGTAACTAGGACTTTATTATTTCTTGCTTTCTGTCAAGGCTCCTCCATACAAAAGAAAGTAAATTTTCTTGACAAACCATTCAAAAATGAAGGATGGGTGGGAGCATATGTGGGCCTGGTGGAACAAGTCACTTTCACTGAAGACAGCAGCTTCATTGAGTAAATACTGAAGTGGACTAATGAGTAGCCTGACAATGTTGAAACAGTTAGACATGAAGTTTTAGTGAACTATTTCATATTAAGATAAAGTTAAGAACTCAAACCAAAAAGACCAGTTATAGATATTTTTCAAAAACTTTGTTTTAAGGTGATCACAGAAATGGTCAAGGCTGATAATCATCTGGTACTGACAAGTTAGTCATAGTGGCCTACTGCACGTACTGGTTGTTAAATATTTTTAATATCACTCCTATACATAGTGAAGTTAAACTAAGTTTTGGTTTTCTTTAGCCAACTGTCATTTATGTGTAAAGATGGACCATGGGAGGTAAGGGGTCTCTTGTATTTTATTCATGCTCAAATGTATGGCAGTGGGGTAGGGGGATAAAAAAAAGCCACGTGGGGCCGGCCCGGTGGCGCACTGGATAGTGCGCCGCTTGGGAGGCGCGGTGGCGCTCCCGC
>NW_007766611.1:0-219 GCF_000696425.1 Galeopterus variegatus | reverse complement strand
GCTGAGCAAGAGAGAGCTAAGCTTCTCACTGGCTCTCTTTTATAAAGCCATCATAACCATGCCCATGACCACCAATTCAACCATCAATGAATTAATCCTTTCATGAGGGCACAGTCCTCACTAATCACCTCGTAAAGATCCCACCTTTCAATTACCAGAATAGGATTTCTCACCCTCTTAACACTGTTACAATGGAGATCAAGTTTTCAATATATGAAC
>NW_007766610.1:5598-6168 GCF_000696425.1 Galeopterus variegatus | reverse complement strand
AAAAAAAAAAAAAAAAAAAAAAAAAAAAACTAAAACTTCCTGTTTGACAAAAGACAACATAAATATGAGCCACAGAGTAAGAAAAGTTTTTCATTTGTATCAACACAAAAGGAACAGTATCCAGAATGAGCAAAAAAATCCTGCAGATCGACATGAAAAATACAAATAGCCAAGTACAAAACTGTGCAGACGAAGGGACAACCGGGATGACGGCAGCCCGTGAAAAGATGCACAAACCCAACAGCGATCGATCGGCTCCCTGAAGGGGCAGCAAAGCACAGTCCTGAAAAGGCCGAGTGCCGCCATCCTTGTGCCCCACACTGGCGCCGGATGAGTGGGTCACACTCTTTTGGAGCAAACTCCGGCACTGTATTCTAGTGGAGATACACTTTCCCGACAGCTCAGCAGTCTGGTTCTAGGAACACTCCTGTTGAAACCTTTGCACGAATGTACAGGTTCATGCAAGAATCAGTCCACGGTTTGTAACAGCAAAACTTCAAAATAACCCGAAATCCACACAGAGAATGGATCCTCAAGTTAATCTGCAGTGCAGATGGCTGAACCGCAGTG
>NW_007766610.1:0-343 GCF_000696425.1 Galeopterus variegatus | reverse complement strand
AAGGGTGTTTGTATTTATCACCTCCCGAAGGATTGATCAGGTATCAGATTTATACTTTGTCAGACGTGCATTTCTTTTTTCTTTCCTGAGTTAGTTAATATTAATTAAGTCATGACAATTGACACGAAAATTCAGTGACAATTTCTCACTATATCTTAGAATCAAGATACGTAGGAGACAGAAAGTCAAATAATGAGATGATTCCAGGGACATTTTGATCTAAGTTTAAAAGGTCACAAGAAGTATTTGCAAGGATTAAAATGCCCTTGGTTCTGGGACTTCCATGTCAGGAGCTTCACAGGGAGCCTGGGCTGACCAAGGAGACTTAGGTGTGTGCACACAC
>NW_007766609.1:5968-6168 GCF_000696425.1 Galeopterus variegatus | reverse complement strand
CACATTTATTGATTTGCATATGTTGAAACAACCTTGCATCCCTGGGATGAATCCCACTTGAGCACGGTGTATAATTTTGTGTGTGTGTTGCTGTATTCTGTTAGCTAGTGTTTTATTGAGGATTTTTGCATCTATATTAATCAACAATATAGGCCTGTACTTTTCTGCTTTTGATGTATCTTTGGTTTTGGTATCAGGGT
>NW_007766609.1:0-415 GCF_000696425.1 Galeopterus variegatus | reverse complement strand
TTCATTTCTAATTTTTGTTATTTGGGTCTTCTCTCTTCTTTTCTTAGTTATCTTTGCTAAACATTTGTCAATTTTATTTATCTTTTCAAAAAACCGACTTTTTGTTTCATTCATATTTTGTATCGTTTTTCAGGTTTCTATTTCATTTAGTTCTGCTCTGATCTTAATTACTTCTGTCTGTCTGCTAACTCTGGGTTTGGATTGTTCCTGTTTTTTCTAGTTTTTAAAGGTGAAGTGTTAGGTTGTTTATTTGCCAACTTTCCATTCTTCTGAAGTAAGCATTTAATGCGATAAATTTCCCCCTTAGTACTGCTTTTGCTGTATCCCACAGGTTTTGGGTATGATGTATCATTGTTTTCATTATTTTCAAGAAATTTTTTGATTTCCTGTTTAATTTCTTCTTGGACCCATATGT
>NW_007766608.1:5946-6168 GCF_000696425.1 Galeopterus variegatus | reverse complement strand
AAGAGAAACATAATTCTACCTATTACACAAATTTAAATTATTTTAGTTTTCCTATTAGAATATTAATATTTCTAGAATTAGAGAATTAAAGACAGCCAAAGTATTATATTCTATTTAATATTAATATGAGGCATTATTCTTTCATATATAAATGTATAATATATGTATAAAATCATTACATTTTTTCTTTCTTTTTTGACATAAACTTAAAAAAAAAAAAAA
>NW_007766608.1:0-387 GCF_000696425.1 Galeopterus variegatus | reverse complement strand
GGGGTTCTCTTTCCTGTTTATAATAGCCCCATTCTATTACCTTGTACACTGAGAAAAACATATGTTATCCTCTTTTTATTTTTCCCTTAAAAATGACCATAAATGTAGGAAGCTGTCCAGCTTAGTTTGAAAAGTATTAAAGTCCTTTGTGTGAATACTCGTATTATAAAAAGAAAGGATGACAGTAAAATATCACAAAATTGCACATCTCATGGTAGCTTATGATATATTCTCCACAGTGATAAGTATTATTATCTTTTATTGTTACTCATTTCTGCTGCCCAACAGCTTTTCTTGAGATTTATTTAGAAGTTGTCAAATATAACAGTACATCTAACAATTATTTTTTAAAAATCCTCATCTAGCATAAAAATGTTGGAATGTGAA
>NW_007766607.1:5779-6168 GCF_000696425.1 Galeopterus variegatus | reverse complement strand
TCATTCATCAGATATTCCTGGACACCTCCTGTGTGCCAGCGAGTAATGCCCAGAGCAGACACCACCCTCCTGGGGTGGACAGGTCATTCCAATAGGGATGGGGCAGTGACACAGACAGAGGAGGGTGTCATGTTTCCCTGAAGAAGGGAAAGGTGGTCACACCAGTGATTGAAGGCTCCTCCCATGGAGGCTTTTGCCAGCCCCTCCTTGGTCGCCAAGCCCATCTCTGCCAGGGCT
Source organism: Galeopterus variegatus (assembly GCF_000696425.1). Taxonomy (NCBI): domain Eukaryota; kingdom Metazoa; phylum Chordata; class Mammalia; order Dermoptera; family Cynocephalidae; genus Galeopterus; species Galeopterus variegatus. The sequence continues at coordinate 5,931 of NW_007766607.1, read as the reverse complement.
GCCATACTGGGGGTGGACATTGGAGGGGGCTGGTCTATAGACAGGCAGGGGCAGTGGGTACAAGACTGCAGGTCACTGAGGGGAGTCCTGAGAGGGCAGCATAGAGGGATAGGCCAGGCCTCTGATGCTGCTGCCCACCTTTCTCCCCCAGT
>NW_007766607.1:0-615 GCF_000696425.1 Galeopterus variegatus | reverse complement strand
AACTATGACGACTGGATGTTGCTTTTCCTTAGATCCTTGGCACTTAGCACAGAGCCTGTAATAGAGCGGGCACCTAATGAATCTTGTTTTGAGAATGAGTGAATGAATGAATGAAAGTACATTGCTGCAAAGTCAAAATAAATTATGTCAACAGAACTGAGGCCACCACAGGTGGACAAGGGGGAGCTGGTGGGGGGGGGTTAGCAAGAAATTGGTAAAGGGCCGCAAAAAACGATTCCATTGTGTGGTACTGAACATACTAATTATCCCGATTTGAGCATCACATGTTGCACACAGGTGTTGATATCCAACGCTGTACTCCCCAGATACTACAATCATGTTTCAATAAAACAAACAAACAACATAAAAACTCGTGTCCACACGTCCTCCCATACACCGGATGATCCAGAAACTCAGTTGTCCATGCCGGACACCTTCCTAACTCACAACCATCTCGGAAAAGCCCTGAGCCCAGAGGTCCCGGCAAGTACCACCCCACCCCCACCCCACGCATCTGTCTGTCCCCAGCAATCCTCGGCGGCCTCGGACCCGTACCCCACGCAGCGCATCCCGAGCGGGCACCTGGATGGGCAGCACCGCAGGCGCCCAGAGCAG
>NW_007766606.1:5854-6168 GCF_000696425.1 Galeopterus variegatus | reverse complement strand
TAGCTGATTTAGAAAACTCAAAACATGACAAGTGTTCTATGCCTAGCACTTCTTATTTTGTTAATCAGAAGATAAGAAAAATGTTGGGCAGAAAGGAAGTTCCCAGAGGCAGCCTGTCTATTCTTCAGCAGGCAGCAGCCAGGAGCATCCACCCTCACCCCCAGGAAGACATGGGTTGGACATCATAGGGCCGGTCTGCAGATGCCTTTCTCCAGGGAAACTGAGGCTCCTGCACAGTATCCAGGAGCTCCTCGATGTTTTTCCCCTCTCATCTGGGGAGGCTGAGAGGACCTCTTCCTGCTTGTGCCTGAAGC
>NW_007766606.1:3363-3830 GCF_000696425.1 Galeopterus variegatus | reverse complement strand
ATCACAGAATCTCACTGAGAAAATATGCAAAATGATTTAGTTAGAGGGAAAAACAGAAGCATGTCCTACTGTGTCTCATGGCCTGTGTGGTTAGGACTGGGATAATATTCAAGATCTTGAATGGAATATGCGCAATAGTGCAGAGTGGTTATTTCCTTATATTATATTATATTATGAGATTGCTTTTACTCAATGATCCAACAACAAAACCTTATGAGTAATAACATTATTAAATAAATATTTTACTCAAAAATGTTTATTTAAAGCTTACTGTGTGTTGGGAACACATTATATGTGCTGAGGATACAAATCCTTCAGGCTGCAGTCTGGGCGGGAAGTGTTCTCAGTGTACGCTGGAGACAGACATGTGGACTGGTAAATTCTAACCCGTGTGACCAATGCTAATTGCAGGTCATGCAAAGAGCAGAGGAAGAGCCACTGGGTGTGGGGCTGAGGTGAGGAGCACC
>NW_007766606.1:0-467 GCF_000696425.1 Galeopterus variegatus | reverse complement strand
CCTGACTTTTCCCTTAGGATACACTGCTTCTTCTGAGGATTGGGGATCATGGGAGGGGGTTGATATGTTCTGCCTAACAATCTCACCTGATCTCTCCTTTCTGCATGCTTTTCTTCTCCCTGGCAGTCCACAGGTCAGAGCCACCATCCTTGGGACGTTGTCATCTACACTAAATCGTTATTAAAATGAATGCTCAGAATAGACCCTGGCCAGAAAATAAGCACTCCAATGCAAAGAGCTCGGGAAAGCCACCACTCTTTGGTCCCTGCACACTGCATGGGGACAGGGAGGACAGGAACACTACTGCTGGGTCAGTCCTTTCTCATGCCATTTGGGGAGGTGACCTGCAGCCTAGGGCTCAGAGTCTCCTCTGGCCACAGCCACACAGTCTCAACAGACCCAGCACTGTGCTAGCTTGCACTAGCTGATTTAGAAAACTCAAAACATGACAAGTGTTCTATGCCTAG
>NW_007766605.1:5816-6168 GCF_000696425.1 Galeopterus variegatus | reverse complement strand
CTGTTCGAATGACTGCTATTGAAAAAAACAACAAAAAACCCAAAAGATAATAAGTGTTGGGGAGGATGTGGGGAAATTGGAACTCTTGTACATTGTTGGTAGGAATATAAAATGGTGCTGAAGCTATGGAAAGCAATGTGGAGATTCCTCAAAAAATTAAAAATAGAGCTACTACATGATCCAGCAATCTCCCTACTGGGCATATACCCAAAAGAAACGAAATTAGAGTCTCAAAGAGATAGCAGCACTCCCATGTTCACTGCAGCATTATTTATAATAGCCAAGAAGTGGAAACAACCTAAGTGTCTATTGATGGATAAATGAATATAAAAATGTAATATATATACACACA
>NW_007766605.1:0-214 GCF_000696425.1 Galeopterus variegatus | reverse complement strand
TAAATAACCCAATTTAAAAATGGGCAAAGGACTTGAACAGACATTTCTTCAAAGAAGATATGCAGATGGCCGACAGGTATATTGAAAGATGCTCAACATCACTAATCATCAGAGAAATGGAAATCCAAACCACAATGAGATACCACCTCACAACTGTTCGAATGACTGCTATTGAAAAAAACAACAAAAAACCCAAAAGATAATAAGTGTTGGG
>NW_007766604.1:5962-6168 GCF_000696425.1 Galeopterus variegatus | reverse complement strand
GATATAATGGGATTGAGAAGGCAAGTCAAACAGATGGATATTTGAAAAAGATCATTTATTTGAGGCGAATGAGTCAATATTGTGCTTGTAGTGAGGGAAGAACACACACAAAAAAGGCAAAAGGTGCTGAGATGAAGTGAGCAAGGCAGACAGAGGAGATAATGTCCAAGAGGTAATGGTGTGTGTTGGAGGAGCGTGATTGTGAT
>NW_007766604.1:0-429 GCF_000696425.1 Galeopterus variegatus | reverse complement strand
GCGGGAGCACTGCCGCGCTTCCCAAGTGGCGCACTACAGCAGTGCGCCACCGGGCCGGCCCTTTATTTCTTTTTTTTCATTCATTTACTCAACAAATCTTACTGAGCATGACTTGGCAGTAGGCATGGTCAACAGACAGGTGACGAATTAGTAAATAACAACCTCTGTCTTCATGTTGCTTATAGTCTAGGTCCACAAAACAGACACTAATACAATAAGTAATAAAATACACTGTACATCAGAAGCAATGGGTGCTAAGACGAAAAAAATAGCTGAGGCAAACATGAAATATGAGAGGCCGTTTGCAATTTAAGAGAGTCCTAGAGTAGTCAGAGAATGCCTCACTGAGAATTTAACAGTCCATCAAAGATATAATGGGATTGAGAAGGCAAGTCAAACAGATGGATATTTGAAAAAGATCATTTATTT
>NW_007766603.1:5965-6168 GCF_000696425.1 Galeopterus variegatus | reverse complement strand
AATAAGGCTGGTGACTGGGGATAAGAATGCTTCGCTGCAGAGCCTGAGCCCAGTTTCTGCATGTTGGGGCACCCGTGTTGTTCAGCACACTAGGGGGAGCCATATCCATAACAATTTACTCAAGAAATCCCAAGAACTTTCTAAACCTAATTTCTCTCCCATACCTGCTTAATTTTCATCATTGCTTTAGAACAGTGTGGCCC
>NW_007766603.1:0-376 GCF_000696425.1 Galeopterus variegatus | reverse complement strand
CAGTCATCAGGATTTTAGTAAGCCAAATCCACTTGAAAAAAACAGTTCCTGGTGATTTTTTAAAAAAGCCCTCAAATGTCACTTAATTCCATTTCCATAAATTTAATTCCATTTCCATTTGTTGTGTCAAACTTCCTATTTGCTTCTGTTTTTTTCTGATATTTCCAAGCCTAATATTGATAGCTCACAAAATAGCTTCTATTTAATAACAACTCACAGGAATTATTAGTAGGTCATAAAAAGTAAAGTCACATTTCCAACACGAAAAATGGACATAAAGGCAATCCAACATCTAGCCAAAAGTTTACACGCAAATGGATCCTGATCCCTGAACCTGTGACAATTCAATTCTTTGTTCTTAGCCCCAGAACCGAAA
>NW_007766602.1:5846-6169 GCF_000696425.1 Galeopterus variegatus | reverse complement strand
TTACTGTCTATATGCATCCCATAACATCACGTTGTATACCTAAAATATACACAATGAAATTAATTTTTTTAAAAGAAGAAATCCTATATTACTGTCCTCTTCTATACCTAGCTTCTTTTGTTCAGCATAGTGTTTTTGAGATTCATTCATGTTATTGCATGTATCTATAGTTTGTTCCTTTTTCTTACTGAGGAATATGAATATATCACAATTTGTTCATTTTTCTACTGATACACTTTTGAGTTATTCCAATTTATGAATAATGTTTTTAAGTAGAAATATCCACTTTCTGGGCCGACCCCGTGGCTCACTCGGGATAGTGC
>NW_007766602.1:0-480 GCF_000696425.1 Galeopterus variegatus | reverse complement strand
TATAACTTCCTGGTCTAAAAAATAAATGAGGGAAGAAAACCCCAATTTGTGGTTAATTTCCCAAATGGAAGGAATGCCTCTATCTTAAGGGTCCAGGAGATTAACCCCTTTTCGGGGATTCTCACTGCTCAAAAAAAAAAAAATGATCTTTAAGTAATCTTTGGCGGCTCTGTCACCCAGGAAAAAGGGGTAACAAATCCATAAAAGGCAAAGCAACACATAATGGCTGTACTAATTTACAGTCCCACCAACAGTATAGGAGGGTTCCCTTTCTCCGGACCCTTGCCAGCATTTGTCTCTTTGATACCAGCCAGTCTAACTGGGGTGAAATAATATCTCAGTGTGGTTTTGATTTGCATTTCCCTGATGTCGAGCATTTTTTCATGTGTCTGTTGACCATTTGTATGTTATTTGGTTTTTTTTTTTTTAACTGAAAAGTTGAGTTCCTTGTATATTCTGGCTATTAATCCCTTGTCAAAT
>NW_007766601.1:5527-6169 GCF_000696425.1 Galeopterus variegatus | reverse complement strand
GAGCAGCTCCAGGCAGGAGCACCATGTGGGTCCCTGCATTCTGCAGTTTTCAAACATAAACGCTGCTCCCCTTGTAGTCTGCCTTTGGTCACATCCAGAGAGGAGAAATGTCTAGCTTTGTCCATTTTGCCAAGTTTTATGAATGCTTTTTAGGGAGAGGCTTTATTGACCTCCTCTCTAGACCATAGCCAAAAGTCCCTTTTAAAGTATGTAAGGAATGCATGTTGTTATGTTTGTATTAAGAATTTAGCTTTAAAAAAATGACTTTAGTTTTATTCAGGATTCCCACATAATTCCAAGACACGACCATTCATTGTGGCTCAAATGCCATTGGCCTGGCGGGTGGAAAGTGAGCCTGGGAGCAGGAAGGCTTGCTGTGACCGTCCTCCCCAGACTCTTTCTATGTAACAAAGCGGTTCAGCCACCCACATCTCTGTGACTTGCAGCAGCTTAATTGTCCCCCCCCCCCCTTCTTCCTACACTGCACCCTTCTGTATTTATTTCACCACAAATTCAACCTGGACTGTGTGACATTTATGAGGCTGAGATGAGGGACAGTCTTTTCTTAAGATTCTTAAGATGGAGTCTCAGCTCTTCTTCCTCCTTTACCAGATGTGTTCTTGGCTGTGATCCAGGCAGACA
>NW_007766601.1:0-214 GCF_000696425.1 Galeopterus variegatus | reverse complement strand
GAGATACACTTCCCCCAGGGACTGAGAGACTGAGCCCAAGGGCCTGGGTACCAGCTCCACATCATGTGCAGTGGGGCAGGGATGGGGACCTTCTCTCTTTGTGCTCACATTGCTCTTCTAATTGACCCCAATCACAATTCTGTCTGACGTTAGTGTCCTCTCTTAAGCCATGCTCAGATGGGCTCTGAAGTCATTTTGTCTCTGTAGAGGGATT
>NW_007766600.1:5363-6169 GCF_000696425.1 Galeopterus variegatus | reverse complement strand
TACATATTTTAACATATTTTCTATTAATACACACAGTTAATCATAGTCTGCATTTCCTCCCTGAAATTTTTGGGGGAGAAACACCCAGAAGAAACTAAACTAAACTATCAATAAAAGTCTTTAGGTGGAGAAATTATGAATGATTTACTTTTCTTTTATTTCCTTTTTCTTTATTTTCTACATTTCCCACAATTAGCATATATCATTGTAAATAATATTTGGAAGTGAAATGCTCATGTACCTTATTTTAATATTTTTAAGTAAAATTCTATTTGTTTCTATGTCATTTTTACCAGTAAAATTGAGTTTTATAGACCTTTTTTTGCATATGGTGCTAACCAATACAATTGCAGGTTCTTACCTTAAAAACTAAAGTCTTCATGACTAATAAAAGGATTCTCAGAAAGAGATGTCTCCTCTGCCTTTAATCAACAGAGAGAGCATTATCCTTCGGCATCATAAAGCTGGTTCAAAAATCCAATTTGATAAGGTATTAAACTGATGTCTTTTATAAGAATATTAATCTTGTTTTCTTGGGCAAAATAGAGACTTGTGTGAATATTTGTTACCAAGCCGAATGGAGTTTGTTCGGCCAAGTGCAATGGAGAGCCAAACACCGAAGCACCAATCTTTACATCAGAGGAAAAGGTTTATCAGAAGGCAGCCAAGAAAGGAGATAGGAGAAATAAATCTCAAATCTGGCTTTTTGACAGTGGGAAAAAAAGAATATTTATGGGGAAATGGTTAGGGATGGTGTGAGGCATGGGGGCTTGTGTTTGGTCAAAGTGTTTGAGGAAGTCTTTTAG
>NW_007766600.1:3370-3926 GCF_000696425.1 Galeopterus variegatus | reverse complement strand
CTATCAAAGTAAAAGTGAATCACTGATGCTTTCACTTTTTCACTTATGTGTATGTTGGGTAAAAGAAGCTGATACTTCTGCTAGATATTCCACTTCAACGAAGAAATTGAGAGCTTTCTTTCAATTAATTAACAAATTGCATTAATTAATCCATGGGAGCTGAGAGCTGAAGGCTGTGTCCTATGCTGGCAGTCTCGAATAAAGCAGCAAAGAGAGAGGAGATAAACCTTGACCTTGGGCCTCAGCAGGAATCTGCCTGCCTCTGTGATGCACAAGCTCAGAATAACTCTGTTAAGGAACCATCTTGCTGAATGAATCTGCAGAACCATCGCAAAGAGAGTAAGAAGAAAAACATACGCGTTTTGTCTGTGGCTCAGTTTCAATTTCCAAAGGAAGGAGCCCAGAGCACTATCCTCCATGAAATATACTTTAATTCTTTTATCTGCTGCCAGCTCAAGGCACTGTCTTCCAGATACATGTATCTTCTTTGTGAAAATGAGGCCCACCTGGCAGCAGGATGAGTTTGCCATACTTCTTACTCAACACTTTTCTGCAA
>NW_007766600.1:1113-1599 GCF_000696425.1 Galeopterus variegatus | reverse complement strand
TGGACTGGTCAGCTTTAAACGTTATTTTGGGGTTGGAGTCCTTATCTCCCCAAAGATGGCCATTTTCTGGCTAAGGTCCCTTTCAGACGTGCAAGACCTATATATTGAAATCTGCTAAAAAAAAATTAAGGAAGACAAATAACTTGAGAGATATATTGTTTTCATAGATCAGAAGACATGGTTTTGTTAAGATGTCAATTCTTTCCAAAGTCCCAACAGGCTTTTTTTTAAAAATTGACATGACGATTCTAAAATTTATTTGGAAGCTCAAAACTATTTAATGGAAATACAAAATTTATATGGAATAGCTTTTGAAATTTTGAAAAAGATCAAAGTTGAAGAGAATCCAGAAATAGAATAAAATATACAAGGGTACTTCAAAAAGCTTGAGGAAAAATAAAGATAATACAAATCTTTCTATGAATGTTTGAAGACTTTCATGTATCTAATTGATTTCTGACAAAGATGCCAAGGCAATTCAATGAG
>NW_007766600.1:0-278 GCF_000696425.1 Galeopterus variegatus | reverse complement strand
GAAACTCTTATACATGCAAGTTATGTACATGTACAGATACACAATTTTTAACAGCAAAAACATGAAAATAACTCACATGTTCACTGTCAGTGAAATAATTGGTGACATAATCACATGAAGGAATACATCACAGCAATGAAAATTAGTTAACTGTATCTGCATAGGACATCAAGTTCAATCTCAGAAACATCCTGCTGAGTTGAAGAAAGAGAAAAAAAAGAAGTCATCTCAGAACAATAAATACGGTATGATCTCACTTACTAAAAGTTCAAAAAGTG
>NW_007766599.1:5572-6169 GCF_000696425.1 Galeopterus variegatus | reverse complement strand
TTTTTAAAAAAGTTTTAAGTTTGCAGAAAAATAGAGAGGAAAATATAGGGTTTCCATGTCACTCTCCACAGTTTTCCCTATTATTAACATCTTGCATTCATGTGGCACAGTTTTTACAATTGACAGACCAATATTGATTCATTATTATTAACTAAAATCCATAGTATACATAAGAGTTCACTCTTGGTGTTGAATGCTGTATGGATTTTAAGAAATAGTGTCATGTATACATCATTATGGTATCGTACAGAATAGTTTCAGTGCCCTAAAAATGCCCTGTACTTTACCTATGTACCTACTACAACTTTGTCTTTTTATCTCTGCATCACTGGCAGCACTGTCTGGCCCATATTCAATTATCAATCAATCAATCAATTGATCAATTAATGGGAGCAAGTGTTCAACTTCCACCTGCTGCTTAGCATCTGGAGCTCCTTTAGAGCCACCGTCAACTTCTTATCCTGCCCTGTGGCTTCAGGCTGACCAACAGGGACAGTATGCGTGGTGCTCCTGTGTCCTTGACTTTGTTTGGCTTTGGCCAATAGGGAGCCCCAGAAAAGATGTCAGGAAGGGAGAAGCTGTCCATGGTCTGGAGAT
>NW_007766599.1:0-414 GCF_000696425.1 Galeopterus variegatus | reverse complement strand
TGCCACACCAGGTTTGTGCATTTGTGGGTGTGGGGTTGTTCACTTTTGAACACTACATGCATGTTCTTGCACTAACACAGCAGAATGGACAGCTCCGAATCGGTTATCTATCAATGGAAATCTGTGTTTCAGGAATATAAAGCCAGCTGTAGCCCAGTGGTCAAGCGTGGCCGCCGACTGCCTGGGTTAAAATCTAGTCCTCCCCCCACCCCCATGTCACCCAACAGCTCTGTGACTCAGTTTTCCCAACTGTGAATGAGAAAAGGACCTAACCTACAAGGTAGTTATGAGAATACACTATGTTAAAAAAGTGCCCGGACCCTTGTCAGTGACAGTACGTGTTTTTGCCTATCGGGGGCCCTCCTTTGTAACTGGGGAGGGGTCATGAGATCTCTCTGAGTTAAATCAGGAGGA
>NW_007766598.1:5707-6169 GCF_000696425.1 Galeopterus variegatus | reverse complement strand
CCATAATAATCATATACATTGTATATTGACAAAATAAAAATTTAATGAAAAAAAGAAAAAAAAGAAATGAGATGGTGGCTATCTTAATTTGTTTCACTATAGTAACCAATGATGTACTTTCTATACCTATCCCATATCATTATGTTATACAACTTAACTGTATAGAATAAAATTTATTTAAAAAAATTTTAAAAATAATAATTCTTCATCCTCCTGAGAGAACCAATTTAATAACTCTCTGTGTTAACTCACTTTTCCTTGTTCATAAAAACATAAGTAGACTTTTCTAAAAATAGGATTGTTAAAATCCTTTACTCTGACATCTGTTCTTCTCACTTAATGATACATCGCAGAGAGAGCGCCCTCTGGGATGTAGATATTGATCCAGTCCATTCTTTTTGATACCAGCCCCATAGGTTAGATATACCATAATTCATTCAGCTATTGCTCTGCTGATGGAAA
>NW_007766598.1:0-250 GCF_000696425.1 Galeopterus variegatus | reverse complement strand
GCTTAGTTTGAAACCCTCTGGACTAGATAATCTATAATTTTCTCTCAGCATTAACATTTCACTTTATTAATCAGTCCTTCCTGTCCTACATATCAAAGTAGGAGATATGTAAAATGAACAAGTCTAGAGATCTAATGTACAGCCTGAGGATTATAGTTGCTAAAATTGCACTGTATTAGGGATTTTTAGTAAATAAGTAGACTGCTCCTGACACACAAAGAAATGAGATGGTGGCTATCTTAATTTGTTT
>NW_007766597.1:5774-6169 GCF_000696425.1 Galeopterus variegatus | reverse complement strand
AAAAAAGCATGCAAAGAGACTCTCAGGCTCACCACCAGGGGAAGGCCGAGGACTCAGCTTTGCAGAGACATTGCTGTGGAAAGTCAACCCCACTCTAAATACAGGGCATTTCCATAAGAATTTGAAGCTCATGGTACACTGATGGTAACCATAGCCATAACACTACAAAACCAGTAAAACTAAACTATACTGACACATACCTTTGCATTAAACATTTAATGGAGAGGAGTTCCCATTGCCAAGCACATTATTTACTTCAATGTCTGCTTACTTACATATGTCAGTAATAAAATTAAAATATATATATATATATATATATGTGATGCATTTGTAAAGGCAAGAATAAACACACTAGGAATAGACTAAGAAAAATTGGAACTAACTAGACTCAGATA
>NW_007766597.1:0-212 GCF_000696425.1 Galeopterus variegatus | reverse complement strand
GTTCCACATTGCCCTTAATGTAAAGTTAAGACTGCTTAACATGGTCTTAAAGAAGTCATAGCCTGTTATCTTGCCTATATTGTTTTTCTCCATTCCTAACTGTTACCTCCTCACACATTCTAAGTTATGGTTATATTGAAAAACCTCTTAGTTGCAAGCATAAAATATCTTTTCTTGCTATGGATTCTTAGACAAGCATTTTTCATGTGCCT
>NW_007766596.1:5921-6169 GCF_000696425.1 Galeopterus variegatus | reverse complement strand
ATAATGAAAATGAAACATTTCTTATACTTTTGGAGGCTGGGAAGACCGAAGTCCTGGGAACGCAAGTGGTGAGTACATTCTTCTGGGTGATGACTCTCTACAGCAATTCAGGCTGTCACACGGCAAGAGATGGCATGAGCTAAAGAGAGCTAAATTTCTCACTTATTCTCCTTATTAAGCCATCAGAAGAGCACCCAGTACGCCATGAACGGGTCAATCCATTCACCAGGGCACAGTCCTCATGATCC
>NW_007766596.1:0-254 GCF_000696425.1 Galeopterus variegatus | reverse complement strand
AATGGGCTCTTTCATTTTATACTTGTACATTAGGAACTGCACTAACATTACTGCCTTTCTGATTAAAGGATCCTTCTGTAAGCTCTCAGTGGAGGTTGAGGCCTGGGAAGAATTTTTTCTTCCCTCACCTTTACCCTTGGCACCTTTACCGGACCTCTTGCGGGAAACACCCACAGCAGCAGTGGGGGTGTAGGGGGCTCCCTGAGGCTTCTGGGGAATGCCATCAGCAGGGGACCTGGGGGGAGTGACCCCCA
>NW_007766595.1:5887-6169 GCF_000696425.1 Galeopterus variegatus | reverse complement strand
CTCCTATAAACACTTCTAGAATTTCCCAGCTAAGAATTTTATTTCTCAGAATATTCAAGTTAGCTGATTACTTACAAATTTCCTTCTCATATCTATGTTCTGCATACAAATAGAATATATGAAGACTACAATAACAAAATTTGTTATGAGACAATATCTCACAATATCCTAAAAGATGAAACACTCAGGCATTAAGGCTGGAGTATATTTAGAATGTGCAAAGGACAAATATTTCTAGTAGTTGAGCAATGATAGTATTTATAAAGCTATAATTGGTTGAGT
>NW_007766595.1:0-397 GCF_000696425.1 Galeopterus variegatus | reverse complement strand
AGATTTAATTTTAATAAAAGTAAGCAATATATAAACTATGAAGCCATTTTCTCTGTCAATTAAAATAAATTTTTAGAAAAGATTAAATTAAATATAAAAATTGGAATGATTTATAGCATTAAAGACTAATACACAACAAAATATATGGACACAGAGAAATATTATTTGTTCTTATTTTTTGGAAGAAGAAGCATATAAGAATATAAGAGATAACTTACATAATCCATTTTGATTGACCTGCTGTAAAAATTTCTTCTCATCTACCTTTCATTGATTTTATTCTGAAGAAAGACTGGATATGGAGATTAGATAAATTAGTAAAGTATGCTCACTTTTCTCCTATAAACACTTCTAGAATTTCCCAGCTAAGAATTTTATTTCTCAGAATATTCAAGTT
>NW_007766594.1:5664-6169 GCF_000696425.1 Galeopterus variegatus | reverse complement strand
GCTGGGGGTCCCACATGCCTGCCTGTTCCAGTGTGGTTGACTCGGGGTGTGTGGGCCCAGCGGCTCTCAGGTCTCTCTAAGTGGTGGGGACTGACCTGGGCTGGAGGTCCTACAGCTCCTGCCTGATCCAGTATGGCTGACTCAGGGCATGTAGGCCTGGTGGTTCTCAGGTCTCTCTGGACTAAGGGCACTGGCCTGGGCTGGGGGTCCCACAGCACACAGCTCCTCCTGTTCCGGTGCAATTCTCAGGCCTCCTGTTGTTGCTTTTTAATAGTTTCATATTGGTTGATTTGTGGGAGAGAGTGATGCTAGGAATCTTGATGGGAAGCTAAGCATGGAAAATCTTGAGCCAGAAAGCAATGAAGTGAAAAAGAAAAAAATCATTAGAGCACGGTGCTCTTATCACCAACATTCAGGGTTCAAGCCCTGTACTGGACAGCGGCCAAAAAAAAAAAATTACAAGCATAGGTCATAAGGACACAGGAGCAAACTTTAGGGGTTCCAC
>NW_007766594.1:0-206 GCF_000696425.1 Galeopterus variegatus | reverse complement strand
AAAAATCAGCAAGGATATAGAAGAACTCATCAATACCATTAACCAACTGAATCCAAGAGATGTTGTTATGGAATACTCCATTCAAAAACAGCATAATAGGGGGCTGGCTGGTTAGCTCAGTTGGTTACAGTGTGGTGCTGATTTAACCAAGGCCCAGGGTTCGGTCCCTGTACCGTCCAGCCACTAAAACAAAAACAAAATCCAGC
>NW_007766593.1:5581-6169 GCF_000696425.1 Galeopterus variegatus | reverse complement strand
AAACAAACAAAAAACTTAGTTTAATTATAGACAGGAAAAAAAACTATTAGCACACTTGTTTATTAAAGTTATACTAATTTGGGGCCAACAATGTGCATTTATTTTTCAAAACTGTAACCTGGTTATTTCTATCAGTAAGAGATAATATTAAATTACACATATATTTATACTTATATATTATTAATATTTAAACCAAAGAGGTTCAGGCTCAATGTTTGAACACACTGGTAATTTCTGATAAGGTGAAATGCAAACAAATTGTTAAAGTAACGGGTAATTTTTAAGAGCAGCAATATAAATTAAAACCCTTTTTCTTGATTTAAGGATTTTTTGTTTCTAGTTTATCATTTATTTTTGTGCTTATTATCTAAACACACACACACACACACACACACACACACACCCCAGAATGGCAATTAGAGTTCTGAAGGAATATTAAAATAAGTATTCCAACAGCATTCACAGAACCACACTGACTCGATAGGGTAGGCAGTTTAATCTTTAAGGGAGCAATACCCTGGACTAGTTTAACCACAGATCTGTCTTACAAATAGAAAAACTTTAAAATTTCATAAAACAGAGAAACTA
>NW_007766593.1:0-356 GCF_000696425.1 Galeopterus variegatus | reverse complement strand
ACGACAAATAACAGAGAAAAATTCACAATAATTTGAATCTTTGCCTACATGTGTTTTGTTTGCTTGTTTGCTTACCCAAATGTAGAACTATTATGGAAAATTAAATTAGGAAATTACAAAGACAGACAGACTTAAAATCATTTCATAGAGAAAATATTTACTTTATAATCACAGAAAAAAAGACATCCTAAGAAACTGATGTCTATTTTATGCTGCAGATAGGTATTCTTCAAAAACTATCATATCTTGGGTTTTAAATTCTCTGCTTAGTACCAGATGAAAGAATTATTGATATCACCTAGCAAATGCATTTCCTTTCATCTTGCTTAGCATTTGTCATGGTAAAAACAAACAAA
>NW_007766592.1:5644-6169 GCF_000696425.1 Galeopterus variegatus | reverse complement strand
CAAATACTGATAGTCAACTCTGTACCCCATAAATATGTATAAATAAAAATAATTTAAAAAAAATATGGTATCTATCTTGGATAATATGAAAATCAGGAAGGTTTTTCATTATTTCCACCTTAACATTCATAACTTAAACACATTGTTTTCTTTTTCAAAGAATAGCTTTTATTTTCTGACTATGACAGTCCCATACTTGAAATATATCTAGAGAAACACAAAGTCTAAACAGGAATTCATCAAACTGTTAACAGTAGTTCCCTTGGGGGGTCGAAGTGGGCAGAAATGACAAAATACTTCTTTCTTTATATTTGTTATTTTTGAAGTGTGTGTTTTTTACCTTTTTCTCCTTCTTAGTATTTTCTTAAGTTATATATGGTCATTGAAGAAAATCCAGAAAATTGTTCAGCAGAAAAAGCAAAATTTTTCCACTCAGAAAACAACTAACTGTGAATTTCCATTTCCTCTTTCTTTCCATGTACATGTATTTTCACGTTACACACACTTTTCATCCTGATTTTATAT
>NW_007766592.1:0-311 GCF_000696425.1 Galeopterus variegatus | reverse complement strand
GAAATAAACCAGGCACAGAAAGAGAAATACCACATATTCTCACTCATAAGTGGGAGCTAAGAAACAAAGAAAGAAAGAAAGACCATAATAAAACACTGAACTTTCAGGAGGAGAGAACAGACCTATGGTTACTAGAGGTGGGAGAGGGGAAGAGGGAGGGGGCTAGGTGTAATGGGGTCAGGGACATAAAAAGTTATTTTGATTTGTAATGATGAACATGCTAATAATATTCATTTGATCACATACTGTGCACAAATACTGATAGTCAACTCTGTACCCCATAAATATGTATAAATAAAAATAATTTAAAA
>NW_007766591.1:5373-6169 GCF_000696425.1 Galeopterus variegatus | reverse complement strand
TATTCTACCCTCTACTTCTATGAGAACTACTTCTTTTTTTAGATTCCACGTACGAGTGACACCATGTGGTAATTGCCTTTCTATGGCTGACTTACTTCCCTTAACATGATGACTGCCTAATTTTGTGTGAAATCTGTGAATCTTAACTGATCATCTCTATATACTATTTGTTGATGCACTTCTTTGTGCAAAAAAAAAAAGGTATCTGATTTCTGAGAATCCAGTTTTCAAAAATAGGTAGTATTGTTCCATATATTTGTTGCTTTTCTCTTTGCATTTATTCTCAGGAAAGGAAGTTTAATTTTGCTTTGTACCAAGATTTATTTGATTTGATTTAAATCATTAATTTGGGGGTTCATTCAAAACTTCTCGGACACATAGATGCTATACAACTTTGGTTGTAACATATATCTTTTTGCTGTTTAAGAATTTCATAAACCTTTACGAAACTGGAGAGATATAGAGCAATAGGCAGTGGCATCAGGAAATGGGTCCTGTGTCTCGAAGGGTTTGTTGTATTTATAACAGATCATATTTATATTTCTGCTCCCCCATTGGGTTTCATGATATGAGGCTGTCCCCAGAGAGTTTTCAGATATCAGATAAATAGATGGATGAATTCCAATTCTTTAGAATTCAGAAACAAATTCTAGATACAAATACAATTTTGAAAGTGTAGTTGATCAGAAATTTTATCAAACCATCACCCACACCTTGCCATTGAAAGACTAGATAATGTCAGAGGTTGTTTTAGTCCATTTCTTTTGCTTATAACACAATTTCTGGAACTGGGTGA
>NW_007766591.1:0-310 GCF_000696425.1 Galeopterus variegatus | reverse complement strand
TTTTTTTTTATTTCTATGTACTGTATTCTGAGTTCAGATATTATATGAGTAATGACTGTCTAATTATATTTTCTATTTTTATTTTTCCAGTTTTATTTATATTTATTTTTGTGGGGTGCAGTGTGTTGTTTCAATGCATGCATGTACTGTAAAATGATTCAGTTTGTACAGAAAGCATAGTTTTATACCCATTAGTCTACCCTTCTCTTCCCCCTCTGCTCCTCTCCCCTCCTACCCTCTGGTAACCATTATTCTACCCTCTACTTCTATGAGAACTACTTCTTTTTTTAGATTCCACGTACGAGTGACA
>NW_007766590.1:5670-6169 GCF_000696425.1 Galeopterus variegatus | reverse complement strand
AGCAGTACAACCTGCCTGAGGATTAAAGCACAAGGATAAGGGGATCTCACTGTACTGCAAAGTAAGGAGGATGCCAGTTCATGGAGGGCTGTATGTGCTGTCAGGTCCAACTTGTTATTTTTTAAAAACATTCTTCTCACACAGGAGAGGCTATAGGCATTCTATAAAAAGTATCTGCATCCCTCTCTCCAGTAGCTCAGGGGATCTTTCTAGACTCCCCCTGCTGCCATTTCAAACCCACTTTGCCATCATTGTGTCTTGCGTTGCTCCCATTTTCTTGACTCATTTGTTGTCTTCTTGCCTAGATCTTTTGAATAGATTATTTTTTCATAACTACACTTTGGTTCATTATTACAGCATCACCATTAGACACTGTTGCTTTTCCTACCATGGGGTGACAGAGATGCCAAAAGGATTATTCAAAGCCCATTTCTTCTGAGCAGTGAGACACGCCAAAGGGGTTAATTTCCTGGAACCCTCAACAGAGAGGCATTCCTCC
>NW_007766590.1:0-233 GCF_000696425.1 Galeopterus variegatus | reverse complement strand
TTTCTATGCTATCAGAGAAGAATATTGACAATAACTTCAAAAGCTGTGAAAGTTTCTCTCTTTTCCAAATACACACCTGTATCATCCTGAATTTTCTTCATATGTTTCAGCCAAAATAACACATCACACAGGTTGCATGCAGATTGAATCTGGTTGTCTTTTATTAAGCCACACCTTAGAGAAATTTACCAAAAAAAAGGAGAACAGTTCCACTATCATCACAAATATATTTG
>NW_007766589.1:5965-6169 GCF_000696425.1 Galeopterus variegatus | reverse complement strand
TTCCTTCCTTCCTTCCTTCCTTGTTGCTGGTCTTCCTCGCCTTACCTGTTTTGTTTACCACTGTGCCGTGGCACTTCCAGCATTGCTTGGTCACAGGAGGCACATGTAAGCGAATGAGCGAACAGATAGAAATTTCTAGGTGTGGTCATGGCTCCCGAATTCCTCTGGCCACATAGAATTGCTTCCTGACACCCAATCTGCACC
>NW_007766589.1:0-623 GCF_000696425.1 Galeopterus variegatus | reverse complement strand
GTGGGACATGCTCCGTTCGGGAAGAGGACCCACGGTCCGCAGAGTGTCCTGGTCCGTGTGGGGTGAGGGTGCATGGACTGTGCAGGGTGACCTGGTCCGTGCGCGGTTAGGGCTCCAACCTTATCCGTGTGCTGGTGAGGGCGAGCAGCCCGCGTGGTGGGCCTGCGCCTTGCAGAGTGAGGTCGCTAGACCTTATACTGTCTGGCTGACTGTGCGTGGCCCGTGGGGCAGGAAGACCTGCTCCTGTCGGCTGAGAGCACGCGACCCTCGTGGGGACATGCTCCATCCGTGCAGGGTGGGGGCGAGCGGCCGGTAGGGGGACCTGCTCAGTGCGGTTTGAGGGCTCTAGGCTTTATCGGTGTCCAGGTGAGGCACGGCCCATGGTAGGGACCCGGTAAATGCAGGATGAGGGCGCGAGTCCCACGAGGAGTGGGGGGACTTGCTACTGCTGAGTGAGGGTGCGCCATCCGTGAGGTGAGGACCAGCTCCTGCATGCGGAGGAAGGGCTCCAAACTGTATCGGTGTCCAGGTGTGGGTGCGTGCCGCGCTTGGGGACCCTCTGTGATGCCTTTCTTTATGACATTATCTACGATGTCCCTCTGATTGCCCTCTGTATGTTATCT
>NW_007766588.1:0-6169 GCF_000696425.1 Galeopterus variegatus | reverse complement strand
ATCTGCCTCCCGGCAACAGGAGGTTTACTGGGGGCGGAGCCCCGGGTGCGGTGGAGTAACAGTTGGCCTGGCCCACTTTTCCCTGTCTCCTGATGCTGACCAGGGGCTCCCCACATCACCAGCCCCACCATAGAACCATGGAGGGAGTGGGATGTGAGGCCGGCCCGCAGTCCCTGGAAGGCCCCACGCCGGGTCAAGCAAGTGGCAGGGCTCAGTGAGGAGCCGAGCCAGGTGAGGGATTCAGACCTGGCCAAACAGGCCAGCTCTGCCCCCACCCGAGAAAAGGGAGGCAGCCCTGGGGTCGGTGGCTGGTCTGGTGTGGCAGGTGGAAGCCGGCTCCTCTCTGGTCAGTCTGGACTCTGCTGGGCTGCTGGATCCCGCTGTGTTGACCCCACAGGTTGTGTGTTTTCTGCCGAGTCTGCACACTAGGTGGGGGTGTTAGATCTTACCAGGCGGCCCGCAAGGTGTGTTTTTTTTCCTGCTGAGTCTCTGCCTCTATAACCGGACACCTCCCCTCTCTGAGCAGTGGTGTGTCTACTGCAACCCTGTCTGTCAGCTGTGTCCTCAAGCGCTCACTCAGCTCGGCCCTGCCCAGGAACACTTTCAGGTTTCTCCTGGACGCAGTCTACCCGTTGCTCTCGGTGGCTTTGTAGCACTGAGTTTGCTCTTGGAAATGCAGATAGCACTCTGGCAGCTCAGCGCATGCTTCTCAGGCTCACGCTATCTTCTGGCGCCCCCTCTCCAGACCCGTCGCCATCTTGGAATCTCCATGCCTCATTCTAAGTTGTTGTTGTGGAGCAGTTGGGAGGGAGAAGAAGGGAAGGGGGAGGGGAAATGGTGAGAAGAGGGGGATGGAGGGGGAATGTGATTAAGGCCCATTATCCCCCCATTCTGGCAGGGAATGCCTCATTCTAAGTTGTTGTTGTGGAGCAGTTGGGAGGGAGAAGAAGGGAAGGGGGAGGGTAAATGGTGAGAAGAGGGGGATGGAGGGGGAATGTGATTAAGGCCCATTATCCCCCCATTCTGGCAGGGGAGACCAGAGGTCATCCAGTGGCAGCTTCATCATCACTGGGCTGGATGCAGATGTCAGGGGGGTGTGGCTGAAGCCCTCAGCCCCCCACTGCCCTGGCTTGGGAACCTGGGTGCTTCCTACAGCAGCTCGGTGGTCATCACTGGGATGGTTGCAGATGTTATGGGGGAATGGTTGAGGCCATCAGCCCCCCACCACTATGGCTTGGGAGCCTGGGGCACTTACTGCAGTGGTTCAGTGGCCATTGCTGGGCTAGTTGAAGAGGTCAGGGAGGCATGGCTGAGGCCCTCAGTGCCCCACTGCCCCAGTTTGGTACCCAGGTCACTTCCTGCATGGTTTGGTGGTCATCACTGGGCTGCTTGCAGATGTCAGGGGGGGCATGGCTGAGGCCATCAGCCCCCCACTGCCCTGGCTTAGGAGCCTGGGGCACTTCCTGTTCTGAGGGCTTTAAAAAGAGAATGAATGAGAAGTTCACTGTCTCTGCGATGCCACTTTCTGCAACATGAGACCATCAGGTCACTGTTGCCAGCACCAAGATCCTCACCAGATATGTTCCCTGCACCATGGACTTCCCAGCCTCCAAAACTGTAAGGGATCAATTTCATTTTCTTATAAATCACCAAGTTCTGTGTATTTTCTTATAAGCAACAGAAACGGGCTAATATATCTATATAATGATAAAGGTATCAATTCATCAAAAATATATAACAATTGTAAATATATATCCATCCAATATCAAGGTACCTAATAAATAAAGCAAACATTAATAGATCCAAAGAGAGAGATAGACTGCAATACAATTATAGTAGGAGACTTCAGTTCCCCACTCTCAACAATGGACATATCGTCCAGACAGAAAATCAACAAGGGAACATTGCACTTAAACTACATTTTAGACCAAATGGACCTAACAGACGTACATGAAACATTCTGTCCCAGGCAGCGGAATACACATTCTTCTCAAGAGCATAGAACATTCTCCAGGGTAGATCATATGTTAGGCTGCAAAGCAAGTCTTAACAAATTTATGAAGATTGAAATCATATCAAGTATCTTATCTGACCCCAGTGGTGTGAAACTAGAATTTAATAATAGGAGGAATTTCAGAAAATTCACAGATGTGTGAAAATTAAACAGCATGCTCCTAAACAACCAATGGGTCAAGGAAGAAACTAAAAGGGACATTTTTTAATATTTTGAGATAAAACAAAATGGAAACACAACATACCAAAACTTATGGGATGCAGCAAAAGCAATCCTAAGTGGGAAGTTTATAGCAGTAAATGTCTACACCAAAAAGGAAGAAAGATATCAAATAAAAACCTAACTTTACACCTCAAGAGACCAGAAAAGGAAGAAACTAAGCCCAAAGACAGTAGAAGGAAAGAAATAATAAAGGTCAGAGCAGAAATAAGTGAAATAGAGAGTAGAGAAACAATAGAAAAAGTTAATGATACTAAGAGTTGGTTTGGGAAAAGATAAACAAAATTGACAAACCTTTAGCTAGACTAACAGAAAAAAGAGAAAAGACTCAAATAAATAAAATAAGAAATGAAATAGAGTAGACATTACAACTGATACCACAGAAACACAAAGTATCATGAGACTACCATGAAAAATTATATGCCAACAAATCGAAGAATCTAAAAGAAATGAAAAAAAATCCTAGACACATACAACCTACCAAGATTAAATCACAAAGAAATCAAAAATCTGAACAGATCGATATCTAGTATAAAGATTGGACCAGTAATAAAAATCTCCCATTAAAGAAAAGCCCAGAACCTGATGCCTTCCCTGCTGAATTCTGTCCAACATTTAAAGAATAACAAATATCAATCCTTCTCAAACTCTTCTAAAAATTGAACAGGAGGTAGTAAATTCCAAATTAATTTTGAAGCATTCTGCTAACCAAAGCCAGACAAGGACACTACAAGAAAATCAAATTACAAGCCAATATCCCTGATGAACATAGATGCAAAAACCCTCAACAAAATACTACTAAACTAAATTCAACAGCATATTAAAAGATCATTCAACATGATTGGGTGGGATTTACCTCTGGGATGTCAGGATGGCTTAACATGCACAAATCAATTAATGTGATACACCACATTAACAGAATGAAGAACAAAAACCATATGATCTTCTCAACAGATGCAAAAAGACATTCAGCAAAATTCAGCACCCTTTTATTCTCAACAATTTAGGTATAGAAGAAATGTACCTCAAAACAATAACGGCCATATATGACAAATCCATAGCTAACATCATACTCTATAGGAATAGTTTTTCCTCTAAGATCAGGAATAAGACAAGGATGCCCACCCTCACCACTTCTTCTCAGTGTAGTACTGAAAGTCCTACCTAGAGCAATTTGGCAAGAGAAAGAAGTGAAAACCATCTAGATCAGAAAAGAAGTTAAATTGTCTGTTTGCAAACTACATCATCTTATGAGGATACTTCAAAAAGTTCATGGAAAGATTCATATTATCTTTTAATTCTATTTTCCACAAGTGTTTTGAAGAACCCTTGTGTATATATAGAAAACCCTAAAGACTTTGCCAAAAAAAATTAGAATAAATAAATTCAGTAAAGTTGTAGGATACAAAATCAATATACAAAAATCAGTAGCATTTCCATATACTAACAACAAACTATCTGACAAAGAAATCAATAAACTAATCCCATTTACAATAGCTACAAAAAATAAAATATTTAGGAATAAATTTAACCAAGGGAGTGAAAGACCTATACACTGAAAACTATAATATTGATGAAAGAAATTGAAGACACAAATAAGTGAAAAAATATCCCATGTTTATCAATTGGGAGAATTAATATTGTTAAAATGCTCATACTATCCAAAGTGACCTACAGATTCAATGCACTCTGTCAAAATTCCAGTGACATTTTTTGCAGAAACAGAAAAAACAATACTAAAATTCACATGGAACTACAAAAGACACCATATAGCCAAAGCAATTCTCAGCAAAAAGAACAAAGCTGGAGGCATTACACTATCTGACTTCAAAATATACTACAAAGATATGGTAATCAAAATAGCATGGTACTGGCCTAAAACACACGTAGACAAACAGATCAGAATAGAAAACCCAGAAATAAATCCATATATTGATGGTAAATTGATTTCAAAAACACACAATGGAGAAATTTGTTCTCTTCAATAAATGGTGCTGGGAAAACTGGATATCAATATGCAGAAAAATTAAATTAGACTCTCATCTTACACCATATACAAAAATCAATTCAAAATGGATTATTAAAATCTTAAATGTAGGATCTGAAACTGTAAAATTACTAGAAAAAAAAGTAAGGGGAAGATACATGGCATTAGTCTGGCCAATGATTATCTGGATATGACTCCAAAAGCACAGGCAACAAGATTAAAAATAAATAAGTGCAAGTATATCAAACAAAAGCTTCTGCACAGCAAAGGAGACAATCAACAGAGTGAAGAGACAACCTATGGAATAGGAGAACATGTTTGCGAACCATACATCTGATAAAGGGGTTAATATCCAAAATATATAAGGAACTCAAACAACTCAATAGTAAAAAAATAAGCATCCTGATTTTTAAAACGGACAAAGAACCTGAATAGACATTTCTCCAAAGAAGACATGCAAATGGCCAACAGATATATGAAAAGGTGCTCAACATCACTAATCATCAGGAAAATACAAATTAAAACCACAATGAGATACCACCTCACACCTGCTAGAATGGCTATTATCAAAAAGATGAAACATAACAAGCATTGCCAAGGATGTGGAGAAAAGGGAGCCCATGATACTGCTGGAAGGACTGTAGATGGGTAAGGTCACTATGGAAAACAGTGTAGAGGTTCCTAACAAAAATAAAAATAGAACTACCATATGATCCATCAATCCCACTACTGGGTATGTACCCAAAGGATAGGAAACCAGTATGTCAAAGAGATGTCTGCACTGCTATGTGCATCGCAGCATTATTCATAATAGCCAAGATATGGAAACAACCTAAGTGTCCACCAACAGGCGAATGGCTCTGTACACTAGATGTCCTCTCAAGCTCACTGAGGCTAAATCTCCACTGTAACTGTTGAGGGTGGGAAATCCTACTAGGGTAATTGAAAGGTGGAGCCTTAAAGAGGTGATTAGATTCTAGGACCACGCCACAGTGAATGGATTAATAATAGCAGTCGGGGATGTGATTCCGAGGGCTTTAAAATGAGAATGAATGAGGAGGTTAGTCTCTCTCTGCTCCACCATTTTCACAGTGTGATACTCTACCGTCACTGTCACCACCACCAAGAACTTCACCAGCTGTTTTCCCCAGACTTTGGACTTCCCGGCCTCAGAAACTGTAAGCAATAAATTTTTTTTTCTTATTAATCACCCATTTCTAGGTATTTTGTTATAAACAACAGTAACGGACTAATACAAATGGATAAAGGAAAAGTGGTATGTATAGACAATGGAATACTATTCGGCTCTAAAAAAATGAAATCCTGGCATTTGCAACAGCAAGAATTAACTTGGAGGACATTATATTAAGTGAAATAAGCCAGGAAAGAAAGACAAATACCTCATGATCTGATTTATATGGGGATCTAAAAAAGTCAAACTCAAAGAAACAGATTGTAAAATGGTGATTACCAGAGACCAGGGGGTGGGGGAGATGTTGGTCAAAGGACACAAAATTGCAGTTAGACAAGAGGATAAGTTCAAGAGCTCTATTGCACATCATGTGACCACAGCTAATAACAATATACGTTACTTGAAAATTGCTGACAGTAGATTTTTTTAAATTATTTTTATTTTGTCAATATACAATGTAGTTATTTATTGTGTCCCATCACCGAAACCTCCCTCCCTCCTCCCTCTCCCACCTCCCATCCAGGTGTGTCCCCTCCATTTTCTTGTTGTAAGAACTTCAAAAAAAAAAAAAAAAAAGTTGTGGTTGTTATATCTTCCTCTCCACCCCCCCCCCGGTTTTGTTGTTGTTGTTGTTGTTGATGTTGTTGTTGTTGTTTGTTTGTTTTTGTGTGTGTGTGAGAGTGTGTGTATGTGTGTGTGTGGGTGTATGTATGTGTGTGAATTGATTCATTCACTTTTAGCTCCCTCCAATAAGTGA
>NW_007766587.1:5740-6169 GCF_000696425.1 Galeopterus variegatus | reverse complement strand
ATGGTTTGAACTTGAAAAGACCATATATTTCTAGAAGAAAATACAAAGACATCCTATGCTCATCAATTTGAAGAGTTGGTATTGGAGAGGTGGCACTTCTCCCTAAATTGACCTATAGATTCAACACAATCCCTTTCGACATATGAGCAGACTTTTTAATAGAAATTGACAAGCTGTCCATTTCTGTTGCTTATAACAGAAATACCTGAAACTGGATAATTTATGAGAAACAATGCTTATTGCTCACAGTTTCAGAGGCTGGGAAGTCCAAAGTCCAGGGAACACATCTTGTGAAGGCCTTGTTGGTGACAGTGACACAGGGGTCTCATATAGCAGAACAGAGGAGCAGAGAAAGAGCTGACTTCTCACTCCTCCTTTTCAAACCCTTAGAACCATGCCCAGGACCACCATTAAACCATCATTGAATTA
>NW_007766587.1:0-542 GCF_000696425.1 Galeopterus variegatus | reverse complement strand
AAAAATAAGCAAAGAAAAGAAAACAAACGGAAAACTCTAAACCAAGTAGATATAGAAGGAAACTTTCTTAACCTGGTAAAGGACATTAATTAGAAGCCTACAATTAACATTATATTTAATGGTGAAAGGCTTTGTTTTCCCTCTGAGATCAATAACTGGACAAGAATGTACACTTTTGCCACTTCTGTTTAACATTGTACTGGAAGGGAGGGAGAGAGAGAGGGAGAAAGAAAAAACCTGGGAAGAAAGAAAATTTGGGGGGAAAAAAAAAGATTTTATTCACATATGACACCATCTTACCTGTAAAAAGTCCTAAGGAGTCCACAACAAGACTACCAAGACTGAGAAATACATTTAGCAAGGTTGCAGTATATATATACTAACAATAAAAAATCCAAAAATGAAAGTAAGAAAGTAACATAATTGTCAGTAGCATAAAAAAGAGTAAAATATTAAGGAAAAAATTTAACAAGAGAAGTGCATGGTTTGAACTTGAAAAGACCA
The DNA here is from genome assembly GCF_000696425.1 of Galeopterus variegatus. Lineage (NCBI taxonomy): Eukaryota > Metazoa > Chordata > Mammalia > Dermoptera > Cynocephalidae > Galeopterus > Galeopterus variegatus. The sequence goes on along the minus strand of NW_007766587.1, from coordinate 38 downwards.
TATATTTCTAGAAGAAAATACAAAGACATCCTATGCTC
>NW_007766586.1:5574-6169 GCF_000696425.1 Galeopterus variegatus | reverse complement strand
CCTGCATTTCTCAGGAAGTTACATCCCTCTCTCCCCTTGGGAGGTAGTTCCTTTTTCTACACCATCCATAACCTCCCCAGAGAGATCTTCTTTCTTCTGCCTGTAGCTTGTACCAGCTCCAGCTCCATTACAAATAGTTTCTTATTGTTAAAGACAAGAAAGAACTGTCAGGTATGCCAGCAAAACCTGTTTAAAATATGTTTCTCCTATCCAGAATGATCAAGTTCTTCCTAGGGGCGGGTTCCTTGTAAGGCTGGGTTGCAGCCAATGAGCCTCTGGCCCTTGGTGGATGCATTCTTACTTCTGTATTCCTTTATTTGAGTCATTCCTTTTGGCTCTGGAACACACAGTCCCCTATTCTATAAAGATCACTAGGTTGGTTATGAAGAAGTGGGGACCTCTTTCTATTCATGGACCTCTAAGAAGAATAACCCTGAGTAAATGCCACCTCTCCTCCAACAGGATGGCAGTCATTAAAAAAATAATAAAGTGAATTTTTTTGTTCGTTAGTTTCTTTGTCTTAAACATCTCAGGGGCAGAATGCTATGGGTTGGATTGTATCCCCCAAAGGTTTGTGTATTAATCCCCACTGTCA
>NW_007766586.1:0-617 GCF_000696425.1 Galeopterus variegatus | reverse complement strand
CCTCTATTACTAAAGAGGAAACTGAGGCTTAGAAGGCTTGATTACCTTGCCCAAGTTCACAGCCCACTAAGTTGCAGAGCTGACTTGGAGGTCACCTTTCTGCCTTCAGCATCAGAGCTCTTTCCACCACAGCAGCACGTGCCTACCGGGAAGCCAGGCTTACCACCACAGGTCTTAACACCCCACCCAGATGGCCCTATTTTAACTGCCCATGCAACTGCCTCTCAACATTATGTTGGGAAGAGGTCTATTACCAATGAGCCTATCTGTTTAAGGAGAAGATTTCAGAGATGATACTGCCACAGGACTGCTGTGCCATATGGGGGCAGATCTGCTTGATTTCCAGACCCCTGGGCCACTTAAGCCTAGAAACACTTTGTATGACTCGAACATGGAGAACTAGTTTAATTAATATTGTACTGGACTGGCTGATCTTAATCAAATATTCTCATCACCTCCTGATACCATCCTTTGTCCCCATTAAATTCATAGAGATATATACAAGTGTTTGAGGGGCAATAAGCTACTTTATTGAAAAGCCAAGGGAGAAAAGTCCTAGAAACCAAAGGAAGCTTATGTTAATCAGTTTCCAAGGCTCATGAACCAAGAGTTATTCT
>NW_007766585.1:5540-6169 GCF_000696425.1 Galeopterus variegatus | reverse complement strand
CTCTGGCCAGGGCCCCTCCTGTGATACATTCATTCAGGTCTGGAAGTCAGAACAACTCGGGAGGTTATAAAGATACCCCAAATTAAGCAAAACAGGCCTTGTTTTTGATAGACAGAGGCAGAAAGCTTAGATTTGTGCCTCATTTCAGGAAACTGGCACTCACCTGGTTGAGTATTTATTTCTTGCCTCATCAAGTCTGGTCCCAGGAGTCTTCCTCCTGTTTTTCCTCATTCCATAACATTCTAGGAACATTCATCGTGCAGTTTCCATCTTTAAGTATTTGTATTATAGGTCAAATGCTAAACATGATCCATTCGCCCACTCCCTAGCCTCTTTGTAGTGCTTGTGCTTGCTCAGTAGAAGAAGAAATTTCGAGGCTTAATTAGAGCAGAGGAAGAAGTACGAACATGGTTACTGTGCCCAGCCAACAGTCAAGATTTCAATAAACTTGCTTCATACAGATGCAGTTTCTATTATCTGCTGTAATTAAGACTACTACCTGGTGTTATTAAGCATAGAATGACAGAGGTGAACAGAGGTATTACGTTTACTCCTTTTCTTTTTTTCTAGAGTATGATATTAATTCATTCAACAAATATATACTGAGAACCTGCCACGTGCTAGGCACT
>NW_007766585.1:0-578 GCF_000696425.1 Galeopterus variegatus | reverse complement strand
TCTGCGCTTCTCCTTAGTTTTACAGAAACTGAAACCTCTGGGTGGGTTCTCCTTCCCTCTGTTATTTAAGTTAAAAAATTTTAGGGCTGGCCCAGTGGCGCACTGGAGAGTGTGCCGCTTGAGAGTGCGGCAGCGCTCCCGCCAAGGGTTCGGATCCCATGTGGAAACCGATTCCCGCTCACTGGCTGAGCGCAGTGCAGGCGCAACACCGAGGGTTGCAATCCCGTTACCGGTCAGTAAAAAAGACAAAAAGGAAAAAAAAAAAAGCTTTTAAAGTTGAATTTAATTCCTCCTTCCATCTTCATTTTACAGCTGCTCCTTCCCTTGAGTATTCGACTTCACACCTCTCTTCACTGCCTCTTAGGCCCCCACCTAAGGAAGACAGGAACCACGAGATTCAAGTTCTGAAAGGACTGCGGCCTGAAACAGAAATGAGACATCTCTTACGCTTGCTGTTGGAAAGCCATCGTCCCTGGGGACTCTCCCACGCCCTGCGCAGTGGAATGTGTGCAGATGCCTCTGGCCAGGGCCCCTCCTGTGATACATTCATTCAGGTCTGGAAGTCAGAACAACTCGGG
>NW_007766584.1:5842-6169 GCF_000696425.1 Galeopterus variegatus | reverse complement strand
GGAGCGCCGCCGTGCTTCCCAAGCGGCGCACTGTAGCAGTGCGCCACCGGGCCGGCCCTAGGATGTCCTTTTGATGAAAACTCCAGCAGCTCTAACTCTCAGCCCTGCCCTGCCTGCACAGGAGACCCTCTGGTTTTCCCAGACACAGGATGGTGGCAGTGTGGCTTCTCCGCAGAAACATCCGAAGTAGGAGCAAGAACCAGGGCTTTGCGCTAGAATTTTCTTGTAGTGTTCTCTTGGCCAAGTGCAATCGTGAAAAATCTCTGCAACGAATTACCAGCCAAAAGGCTCTATGACACTTTCTCTGTAAAGGACATGATGAAAAGT
>NW_007766584.1:0-362 GCF_000696425.1 Galeopterus variegatus | reverse complement strand
ATTTACTTTGATAGTTCTGCTACACCCAAAATAAGCCCCTAGAGGTTATAAGTGGGTTTTATCTCCCCTCCGGGTACAAAAAAAAAAGTTTGTTTGACCTTTATTGGTTGACTCATTGAGTGGTTTTCACAAGGCATGGTGATCATAGCCTTCTGCCCAGCTAGAACTTAAGGAGAATGAAATCAATTGGTAGTTGAAGGGCTATGATTTCAATTTTCTCATTACCAGCATAGAAAAACCAGCCTTCCTAGGATCCTGCCAGTGACAACATGACCAAAATTATCACTTCTTTGGGCATGACCATGCTGGAGAGGATGCTGTCCAATAAATAGTCCCTGGCTTTGGGCAAATCATTTCAACTT
>NW_007766583.1:5551-6169 GCF_000696425.1 Galeopterus variegatus | reverse complement strand
GTTCCATTCATGGATGAGAAGATTTTATACTGTTAAAATTAATCTGCAGATTAATGAAATAGCCATCAATTTTTTAGAAGGTTTTGGGGAAAAAATAACAAGCTCATTTAAATACATTTATGTAAATGTATAAAATTGAAAATAGTAAAAAAAAACCTTGAAAAATAAGAAAAGAATTGGAAGACTTGCTGTGCCTAATTTCAAGATCATTAACTCACAGTGATCAAGACGGTGTGTTAATAGCATAAGCAGAAGCAACCAGATGAGTGGAACAAAATAGAGATTCTACAAATGAACCGACAATCTATTGATACTTTAAAAAGAGACAAATAAATTTAACTGAGCAAGAAACGTTTCTATTTTTTAACAAATGTTGCTGAAAACTGAACATCTTCATGGAAAACATAAATAATTCTTCATCAGTAATTCATTCCACATACAAAAATTATTGGATATGGGTCATAGGACTAATCATAGAAGGTAGATTAGGGAAAGATTTCTTATTGGAATTATGGAAAGAATTAATCATAAAATAAATTACTGAACTGAACTTAATTAAAATGAACAATTTTTTCTTATCAAAAAATTTCATTAAGAAGATGATGATTCAAGGAACAA
>NW_007766583.1:0-278 GCF_000696425.1 Galeopterus variegatus | reverse complement strand
GATATTTTACATGGTAAAAGGGACTTTGCAGATATAATTAAGGTTAAGAACCTTACAATAGGGAGATTGGCCTGGATTATACAGGGGGGCCCAATCTAATCACAGGAACCCTTAAAAGCATTTGGAAAAGGAAGAGATCAGTGAAATACAGCAAAAGAGGAATCTGAAGAGACTCGGGAGACAGGAAAGTCAAGGAGATTCCACGCATGAGAAGAGATTGAAGTGCTATTGCTGGTTCTGAGCTGAAGAAGGCCAAATGTGAGGAAAAGGAACAGTCC
>NW_007766582.1:5938-6169 GCF_000696425.1 Galeopterus variegatus | reverse complement strand
CAGCAGGCTGGTGTCTGTGTGGGCCTGTGCCCGGTTCACACACGGCTGCCTTCTCGCTGCGGCCTCACATGGCAGAGAGAGAGAAAGAGACAGAGACAGAGAGAGCACACTCCGGTCCCTTCATCTCCTCATAATCCCATCAAGGGACCCCACAACCTCATCTAACCCTGATTACCTCCCAAAGGCCCTGCCTCCAAAAGCTGTTTACACTGGGGACTAGGGCTTCAGCAT
>NW_007766582.1:0-939 GCF_000696425.1 Galeopterus variegatus | reverse complement strand
ACGTACATACATAAGAGTCAAAATTGTGATAATTTGCAGATAATGTATGCTGTGGATTGAAGTGTGTTCCCCAAAGTTTCATGTATTAATCTCCATTGTAACAGTATTAAGAAAGTGGGAAATCTTATTATAGTAATTGAAAATTGGGGCCTTTAAAGAGGTGATTAGATGGTGAGGACCATGCCCTAGTGAATGAATTGATCCATTCATAGAGTAATAAGTTGATAGTTTAATAGGTGGTAATGGAAAAGGTTCTGATGGATTTAAAAGGAGAGCAAATGAGCAGGATAGCTGTCTCTTTCTCAAGCCATTCACCATATGACAACCTGTGTTGCTATGGATAGTCATTAAGACCCTCACAAGATGCATTTCCTGGATATTGGACTTCCCAGCATCTGAAAGTGTAAGAAACAAATTTTACTTCTTAATATATTACCTACTTTCAAGTATTCTGTTGTAAGCAACAGAGACAGACTAATACAATATATTTGGCTACGTAGAAAATATTAGACAATTTTAAGGCAATTTTTGGAAAATAATTAAGGACTTCATCAGGTTTTACTAGATGAATGATCAATATCTGTACTAAAAGTGGGGGAGGGTCATCTAACAAAATTATCCAAAATTTGTGCTTGTCTACTTGCTTGTTGAACTGTTTTGTTTTATTTTGTTTTGTTTTTTGAGAAATAAAGTTAAAAATTTTAATTGAGAAAATACACAGAAGAAAAACAAAATTACATAAAATGTATTATATTGGAAGACAGCTAAAAATGTGGAAGACCTTCTTATAATGCTAAAACATTATTCAAAGAAATAAAAGAAGATATAGATGAATAATGTTATAAGTTATCTATGAACAAGAAAAGTATATATATACATCAAAGTGATTTATATATTGGATCCAATTCCTGTCAAAACCCCAAAAGAATTACTTATGAA
>NW_007766581.1:5928-6169 GCF_000696425.1 Galeopterus variegatus | reverse complement strand
ACCGAGCATTTCGATCTAAGTAAACTCGTCACACCAAGCTCATCGATCTAAGTAAACAGATCACACTGTGAGCATCGATCTCAGTAAACTCATCAGACCGAGCTCATCGATCTACATAAACTCATCAGACCAAGCCAATCAATCTAAGTAAACTCATCAGACCAAGGACATCGATCTAACTAAATTCATCAGAGTGAGAACATCGATCTGATTAAACTCATCAGACCGAGCTCATTGATCT
>NW_007766581.1:0-327 GCF_000696425.1 Galeopterus variegatus | reverse complement strand
AAGGAAAAGTAATCAGACCAAGCAAATCGATCTCAGAAAACTAATCAGAACAAGATAATTGTTCTAGGAAAACTAATCAGACCAGGCTTGTCGATCCAACTAAGCTCTTCTGACCAACCCCATCGATCTAAGTAAACTCATCAGACCAAGCTCATTGATCTAAGTAAACTCATCAGACCAAGCTAATCATTCTAAGTATACTCATCAGACAGAGCTAATTGATCTAAGTAAACTCATCAGACCAAGCTCATCGATCTACGAAAACACATCAGACCAAGCACATCGATCATGTAAACTCATCTGTCCAAGCTAATTGATCTAAGTAAA
>NW_007766580.1:5736-6169 GCF_000696425.1 Galeopterus variegatus | reverse complement strand
TTTTTTTAAACAGAGGAGTTGATGTAACTTTGCTGTTTTCATTTGAGTGTGCCATTATTAACACATATTGACATCTGTATTGATTGACATTTACCTTATGAAAAATTTTAATTACTAGGAGCTTGATATCAGCAGAGAGAAATTTAACTAAAAGATTTATGAAAATTAAAGTTCATTTAAACTCTAGGCTTTGACTAATGGTGGGGTGACTTTTATCTATGTTGCGTACAGAAATATCAAACAGTAGTTGTCAACTGAAATACAACTATAAATCAATTGTTTAATAATCCAAAACAATTTTATTTAAAGTTAATTTATAGCAAATAAGTACTTCAATAGCATAAACATGCTGATGCTTTGCAAAGGCCAGAGTGGAAAGGAATAAAATTACTTTATGACTAGTTGGTGAAATAACTGTTGAAATTTACATTCA
>NW_007766580.1:0-264 GCF_000696425.1 Galeopterus variegatus | reverse complement strand
CTGCTTTCTCTTTAAATCCAGGAATCATTCGGCATCATCTGGCAACATTATTTCTGGAGTCATGATTGCTAATAATTTCCACCATGGGATTTATCACCATCTTATTACCGACATGGCCATTAAAGCTTTTAATGTCTTTGTAGTTTTTTTTTTTTTTTAAGTCCTATTATAATTGCATGGGGAAGTACCAGGGCGGAAGGGATTTTTTTTAAACAGAGGAGTTGATGTAACTTTGCTGTTTTCATTTGAGTGTGCCATTATTAA
>NW_007766579.1:5821-6169 GCF_000696425.1 Galeopterus variegatus | reverse complement strand
ATTCTCAATGTACATTTCTTGACAGATAATTTTTTAGCCTGTTATTCCTTTGATTCTTTGTTCTCATGCATTTCTTTCAATTTAATGGTGGTTACCACAAGGCCTTCTAAAAAAATAGATTTGGGTAGAAGGGAAACATTTTTTTGTTGTTGTTTGTTTTTTTGTCTTTTTTGTGACCGGTAAGGGGATTGCAACCCTTGGCTTGGTGTCACCTGCACTGCGCTGAGCCAGTGAGCGCACTGGCCATCCCTATATAGGATCTGAACCCGTGGCAGGAGCACTGCTTTGCTCCCAAGCGCCGCACTCTTCCGAGTGTGCCACGGGGCTGGCCCAACATTTTTAATCCAT
>NW_007766579.1:0-4793 GCF_000696425.1 Galeopterus variegatus | reverse complement strand
GCTCCCAAGCGCCGCACTCTTCCGAGTGTGCCACGGGGCTGGCCCAACATTTTTAATCCATCAGATTGTGCCATATCCGTGTCTATCTGGTGAATGAGAAGTCCTAATGGGGAAACATTAACTTCATCTCTGTTTTTCCAGGTATAAAAGCACTTGGCTTTTCCAACCTTGGTAGGCCCCAACTCTCTAGACTCTATTTTCTTCCTCTGTTTCAAATGTGTTAGTTCTTGTCTGAGCTCATCCTTTGTAGAAATATCTTTCTAAAAGAAGCAGAGTATGTTGGCTTTTTCTAGTGACTTCCCTTACTAGGTCTACTTTCCACATTACAATGTTTTTTCAAATGTTTTGCCACAGCATAACATGGATCTTCAGCTTCCCAGCCCACAATATGTTCCCCCACTGTTCTCTGCCTGTGCATGAGCCAGTGCAACATATTTTCATTTGGGTATGGTAGTAACCTCCTTTAGAACCAAATTCTAGATTAGCCAGGGGAGGATAACCTGCTGTAAGTAATAAAGACCCAATGTAATGGCTCAAACTTAATAGAACTTTCTTTTCTTCTCATCACATGGTCCAGGGTGAGTGTTACAGTTGGGACAGGGGAGAGAGAGCTCTCCACTACAGTCTTGAAGAACCAAGGTTTCAGTGTATGGCTTTCTAGGTCATTCTAGTCATTGTCATTAACATTCCAGACAGCCATAAGGAAGAAAGAGCAAGGAGGGGTGTTTGGAGTTTTATTGGCCAGCCCTAGAAGTGGCACAGGTCATTTCTGCTCACATACATTTAAAGAACTTAATCACAGGACTATACTTAAATATATGACAGAAGGGGAGGACAGATTTGGGTGAAGAGCTGGCTACCCACTGAAAAGCCTAAATGATTTGTGCCTTTTTTTTCTTTCCAGCTATGAAACAAAGGGGAAATCAGATACATCCAGTAACCATGCAGTGCTGAAACTGGCCAAAGGAGATGAGGTTTGGCTGAGAATGGGCAATGGTGCCCTCCATGGGGACCATCAACGCTTCTCTACCTTTGCCGGCTTTCTGCTCTTTGAAACCAAGTAAATATATGAATAGTCTAGCTTAATTGAGCAAGATTTATAGCTGAGCTGGTATTGTAATGATCTTAAGAACATTAAAGTTGGTGGTTCTATATGCCGTATTTTTAAAAACTCTGTATTGGTTACTTTGCTAACTATGTTACAGGTACACCAATATTGTTGGATAACTCAGGGGCTCAGAAGAATAAACCACAAAATAGTCTTCCCAGATGACCTTGACTAATATACTCAGCATCTTTATGACACTTCCTTAGGCACCTAGAAGAGAATTCTCCTCCAATGCAGGTTGGAAATAATTGTTTCATCAGAGAAGTCATTTGCAAGGAATTTTGGTGACTCTGTTTTTAATTTAATACCAGCTTTCAGGAACCCCTGAAGTTTTGAGTTCATTATTCTTTACAACATTTCAGAGAATAGAGTGCAATGATCATGATGTGGCTGGAGCAAGAACAGGGGCACTCGCTAGTATCTATGTACCAGAACCATTTGTAAAGCCTAGGCTGGGAAGCAACAATACTTTGATCCAGTGGGTTGATATTCATGAATAAGGTCTAGATATTTTTAAAGCCCAAATAGCTTTCAGATAGTGAAATTATTTACAATGCTCACAGATATTTGGCTCCTTTTTTTCCTTAATAAAGATAATTCTGTAATTAAATCGTGACTTCTAATGGCTTCCATTTTTAGAAGTAGAAGTTTTTCATGCTCCAGAACCAGGTTTATCATATCTGGCTTATCAGATTGACTCTTTGCCATTGTGTTTCTTAGATTGCAATAGATCTTTTTGACTCTGGTCTGCACAACCAGCTGAGATGAGCTTAGGTCTATATAGGACAGATGTTAACATTTTTTCTCTCTCTCTCTCCTTTTTTTTTTGGTGGCTTGCCAGTAGGGGATCCAAACCCTTGACCTTGGTGTTATAATACTACTCTCTAACCTAGTTAGTAGGTCAGCCTATATTTTTTCTCTTAATTTGGAAATTACCCCAGTGTATTTATACTTTACACGCACTATGTCATGTTGAAGGTGCTGCAAACTTAATTATATACAGTTGAACTGACAGATTCAAAACATAAGGGTATTTCACTTAAGAGACATATGAGAAAATGTCTTCACCTTTTATTTGATAAAAAATGATGTGACTTCTTTGATTACCATATCTAACCAATATTCACAGAGAAGGTTTTATGTATCAGGTATTGTAGGAGGTGCCACTTGGCTTTTGTCTATCCCTCCCCACCCCAAAATCTATTCTCAAGGGATTAAATTTGCCACCAAAATAATATTTATAAAAATGTGCCATAGCTTATGAAGATAGTACCCAAAGGTAGCACCCCAAATTGGTTTTTTAGGCAAAGAAAACATCATCAGAATATGTGTTTACCCAGATATTGAATCATATTTAAAATGCACTAGAGAGATGCCTATCTGAAAAATATCATATAATGAATTCCTCTTGAAGTAATGAGACTATAATTTATTTTCTATTACTATTTGAATTGTAACATAGGCTTTTTAACTACAGATTTACTTGTATTGATTACCCGTATGTCTAGAGGCAGAGAAAACTAATTAGGACTGTCCTATTAGCTAACTTAGTGTCCTGCATGCTCAGTTCAGTCTTTGTCCCTTTCCTTTTGACCTAAAAATATTTTTTAAAACTCTTCCTGAGTCCACATCTAACACTGTTTTAAAGTGAGTGCATATTACCTATGATGTGCTTGACCAGTAATGTTTTCACACTTTTTTTTTGTATGTGTTTCCTTGCCAGGGCTGTGGAGTTGTTGAGTTAAGGTTTACTATTACCAAATGTCATAAATATTTCATAGAAGTGCATCGCCTACAGATATTTAAATGTTGCATGTTGACCAAAGGGATTTCATATCTGAAGAACGTATACTACTAATAAATGCCTGAGAGGAGAATCTTGGCCTGGCTTTAGATAAAACTGCAGCAAAAAATGTAATAAGCAATATATGGAAATAAACACATTTTTGTTAAATGTACTGTTTTTTAATGTTCTTAATAAAGTTTAATAGTCATACAATTGTAAGTCAATGTGGTTAAGACAAAGTAAAAATATTTCCATGCAGAGAATGTGAACAGCCACACAAATCACAATCACACAGGCAAAGAGCTGGGTCACAGGCAAAGAGCTGGGTCACCTGTCTCCAAAAAACATTAGTTTTCAGTTATTCGATTGTTATAACTTGAACCCTTTAAGATATTGATATTTAGAGGGTCCCCCAATAAAATCTGAATATCCCTGAGGGGACTTCAACACACGCCTGAAGTTCTTCTATGTGCATGCTTAATCTAGTTTTCACCTTAGTGAAACATCAAAGTCTACTAAGACTTGGGTGTCTTAGTAGAGGCACCCAAGATTTTGTTGTAGGCAGGTGGAAAGTATCTTGGGCTTACAAATAAGCTCCAGGTGTGAAGAAAAGTGATTCACAAGGGAGACGGGAGAAGGTCAAGGTAATTATTAATACTTTCACTATTTTACCCAGGACCAGAATTATACCTGGAAGACTGATTACACAGATGTTCTTAAAATTAAGGTACTAACAAGGAGACAGTAAGTGTGGTGGAAATTTTAAATGTATCATCTAAAATATCAACTTTTAAATTCTCAAGCCCAAGTGAAGGCAACCCTGCAAATGAAGCACATGGCTTTCTGCTTGCTGTAGGAATGCAATACAATGTAGAACTGCTGTACGTAATGATCAGCTTGGGTGATTTTCCAGAGTGGAAAGGGCTACATTTGACTTTTGGACAACAAAGAGATTATATTAAAGGAATTTTATTGAGCATATCATGAATAAAAGCTGAATTAAAAAATAAAATTTAAAAAATATTTGGAGGATGGAACATGCAAATATAAACTCCCAAGAAGATGGCTAGAATTGGTAAACACCTACCTGCGGAAGATGCTGTGCTATTCCAGGAGTTACTTTGGCTTATAAAATGAGATTTGAACCTACCCAAATTTTCAACCTAAAAGGCAACAATAGGTTAAAGGTGGTAAGTGCCTGGATAATATAAGGTAAATTTTAACAGCCACAGAAGGCAAAGGGCTAGCGATTCATAGCAGAGAGAAACAACATCCAGCTGATAACAGAAAAAAAGTTTGTGGGCAGAGATAATTTCTTTGTTATGTTTGGAGTGTTATTTTTAAAAGCATCTTATTATTTTCTGATTGTAAAAAAATACTCACTATAGAAAATTTATAAACTACATAAAAGTATTGAGCATAAAAATTAATCATCCCACCAAATATTAAATATTAGCATTTCGAAGTATTTATTTCAGTCTTTTTCTACATATGTTATGGCTTTTATTTTTAAACATAGTAATAAAACAAACCACTTGAAATTATGCTTTTAATATGTTTTTGCATCTTGCTATGGTTGGACCTAACATACTTAGCACACTCCCAAATGCCGTTAAGGACGATTTGAAAACATAATTGTAGTGGTTGCACAATTTATTTAACCTTTAATATTTGGGAAGATATTTTTGCTATTTCCGGTTTTTCCTTCTATTACAAATAATGTGTCATGAGGATTCTTTTTTAAAAATAATTAAGCTATGTGTGAATATAATTATTTCCTTCAATTAAATTTCTAGAAGTGAAATTATTTGTTCAAAAAGACTAGACATTTTGGGGCCGGCCCTGTGGCGCACTGCTACAGTGCGCCGCTTGGGAGTGCAGTGGCGCTCCCGCCGAGGG
>NW_007766578.1:5959-6169 GCF_000696425.1 Galeopterus variegatus | reverse complement strand
GGTGACAGTAAGGAAATGAAATGGGATGATGAGACATTAAAGATGTTTAAAGAGAAAAGGACGGTTGGGCTGGTTGGCTCAGTTGATTAGTGTTTGATGTTGACACACCAAGGTCAAGGGTTCAGACCCCCGTACAGGCCAGCGCCAAAAATAATAATAATAATAAAATAATAAAATAAAATAAATCACACTGAGCCAAACTTCGTTCAA
>NW_007766578.1:0-355 GCF_000696425.1 Galeopterus variegatus | reverse complement strand
ATTAGCGGGTTAAAAATCTTAGGTAAGCCTTCAAAATGGAATCTTCTCTGCTTTAAATATCGGAGAACAGGTAACTGGGAATTTCTGTAACTGGCTTAAACCCCAAATAGAATTTCTGATTCTGCTTCTATTCCCACAAAGATCTATAGTAAGAAATTATTGTGTTCTCACCTCAGTGAAGTGTCTACTGAAAGCCTACTCATATTGATCCTTCCATCAGAGCTAAACAGACAATGTGCTCTGACCTCTTCTCCTTCCAGGATGACTCCCACTGGAATGGAGCAAATCCCTACTTTCCTTGATCTAATGCACTACCTGCCACCTCCAACCATGGCTCAAGGTATCAATTCATCTT
>NW_007766577.1:5622-6169 GCF_000696425.1 Galeopterus variegatus | reverse complement strand
TTTTTTATTAAAATACATACACACATTCACACACAAACACTATAATTAGAGATTCATAGATACAAATATTGCCCTCAAAATCATCTAAAACTGTTATTTTATTGACAGGAAAACTAAAGTATAGAGAGCTAAAATGACTAGAATTTGTACCCAGATAGCTGCTGACAGAGACTGGAATATATAAATTTCTCATACAATGTTCCCTTTATCATTCAACAAAAAAAATGTTTTCTACCAGTGAAATACTTGCTAGTTTGGCATCAGTTGATAAGTACTGAGAATAGCCATAATAATTTGTTTCATGCTATTTACCTTTTGTGTTTGTTTTGCTTCAAGGTACTTCACAAACATGCTTGAAATGAAAATATACATTTGTTCAACGTCAGAGATGGAAAAAAAAATAAAATAGAGAAATTGCAGGAAAGCATTGACAATAAGGATTCAATCCTGGGGAGGCTGTAATCCTCACTGAAAAAAAAAAAAAAACAATAAGGACTTGAGTGAAAATTACAACATAGATCTCCTGAAAAGAAACTTAATTCTAAGC
>NW_007766577.1:3187-3643 GCF_000696425.1 Galeopterus variegatus | reverse complement strand
CCTAAGACCTGTAACCCTTTCTGTTCCAGGCTATTATGGAAAAGTATTGAGACATCCATCTCAGGAAGAAAGTATAGCTACAATTCTCAATACAATAGGTGTGTGATTGTAAATAATCACACATGTCCTTTGATTGCCAGAGGCCAAAAGCTTGTCTTCATGATAAGCTATACTACTTGACCTTTCTTGGGTCGAAAGTGAGAATCAATCACAATGATGTGAAGTTTCATGATTTAGAACCAGTTCTTACCTTTAGAAAACGTGACCACATTCTCATAAAACAAGCTAGCCACAGAAAGAGAAATATTGCATATCCTTACTCATAAGTAGGAGCTAATAAATAAATGAATTAATTAAATAGATACATAAATAAGTAAAAGTAACAACAATCACAATTATACATTGAACTTTCAAGAGAGAACAGAACTGTGGTTACCGGAGGTGGGAAAGGGGAAG
>NW_007766577.1:0-523 GCF_000696425.1 Galeopterus variegatus | reverse complement strand
GACTTCCTTGCAGGAAAAAATAACTTTTCATATGTAAATTTTGTGTTATTTGGTTTCCTATACTGTATAAAATTATCCATGCTTACCCAAATCATGGATTTGATTATTTAATTTTGGATGGATCATGATTGTTTAATTTTCTATGAATTATCTGAGTCCTGATATTTTTCTTTATAAAAATGTATGAGAATTAGCAGTATTGGAATTTCACCTTTAATAATATTTGCAAGAAAAATGTTTTAATTCCTATAATCTCTGTTAAAAGGGAATAATACATTGGAAATGGACCCAGAATCCATAAGTGAAATACCTTAATGACTTTTCAAAAATGTTTTAGACTGAAACATTTCTGGCATTTTAAATAGGTCCTTAAACAGCAACTTTCCTTTAACTCCAAAGACAAAATTTTCTCTCATGTATGTTTAAAAATACTTTTATTTGTCTATTTCAAAAGCAGGTTGAAATGTCTAAGAAATATCTTTTCAGCTAATAATATAACCTAATTATTGGTTATCAGTTTTTT
>NW_007766576.1:5746-6169 GCF_000696425.1 Galeopterus variegatus | reverse complement strand
ATTGATAGTTTGGCTGGACACTTAATTCTAGATAGAAAATTACTTTTCCTCAGAATTTCTAGGTCTTTCTTCTTTTGTTTTCTACATATTTGTGCTGCTACTGAGAATTTTGACACTATTCTGATCACACAAGTTACTTTTTTGTTTCCTGTGGGTTCTGAAATTTCCTGATGATATCACTTGGCAAATTTTGTTTTTCTCATCTGGGAAGATAACGGCTCCTAAAAAATCTCATCCTAATTATCCATGTGCTTCAGTTTGGGGAAATTTTCTTGTATCATTTCTTCAGTATCCTCCCCTCCCCCCACCAATTTCTCCACTTTCTTTTTCTGGAATTCATGTCAGTTGGTTGCTAAAAGTCCTGGTTCGATTCCCTACTTCTTAATTTTTTTCCTCTCATATTTTCCATCTTTTTTTTTTTTT
>NW_007766576.1:0-274 GCF_000696425.1 Galeopterus variegatus | reverse complement strand
ATTGATCATTCTCCTTTTGGGGCTCCTGGCCACAAGTCCCTGTGGCCACCCGGATTAAAGTACCATGTTGCTGCAATCGTGGCCTCCAATGAAGCGATTTCTAACAATGCAAAACCACTAATGAAGCAATCCTGGTGGAAGGCACCGGCCCCCATCCCCAACACCCCCTCCTGGGTCTCAGCTTTGAAATCCCATCCAGCAGTGGGGCTGCTGTAGCCCTGACTGGCTGGAAGCCCCCTCCCCACCACTCTGGGGCTCCAGGACCAGCCTAGGG
>NW_007766575.1:5806-6169 GCF_000696425.1 Galeopterus variegatus | reverse complement strand
AAATATATATTAGAAAATTTAAGACACATGTGTGTAAATTAATTTTGCTTTTTTTTTTTTTCAAACTTAAGCATTTTAGGTCATTTATATATTCAGCTGTTTTATTTTGCTTTGTGGGACATTACTTCTTTGATAATCCTCAATAACCTAGGATCTATTAAATTAAGGCTGGAAGGGTATAAGCCTTATATTTTCATTGTAGTACAGCATATCTCAATTTCATTCTGCATGACAAAATATAATCCAGTCACTGAATTGCCCATGTTATATTTTTACACAAGTTATGCTTTAGATTTTTTTTTAAATATGGAATTTTTAGATAGAATATCTATTTTGAATACAATTTTAATAAATGCATATTAT
>NW_007766575.1:0-268 GCF_000696425.1 Galeopterus variegatus | reverse complement strand
GTTTGTAACTCTGGGTAAAGGACAGAATTAAATATATGACTCAGGTCAAAAATGAGGATGAGGAAAATCAGACACAAGGTGCTCATTTTAAACAGAAGTGTAGAATCACTAATGTTACTATTGTGTTTTAAAATTCAAAATCGAGATAATTCTAAACAGATATGAGATTTTTTTTTCTCCAGCGATTGTTTCTACTAAATAACAGTAAAATATATATTAGAAAATTTAAGACACATGTGTGTAAATTAATTTTGCTTTTTTTTTTTTT
>NW_007766574.1:5790-6169 GCF_000696425.1 Galeopterus variegatus | reverse complement strand
ATGAGCGCCTTTCAGGATCACATTGATCTTGTGCTCATTTTTCAGTTGTTTTCATTGGGAGGTAGCACAGCATGGTGATGAAGCACTCGCACTGCCAGGATCTGAGCCATACCTCCACCTGCTGCTAGCTGTGCAAACTTGGATAAATCCCTTAATTTTTCTGTATCTCAGTTTTCTCATGTATGAAATGGACATATATTAATGGGTACAAAACTGAGCTAAGTGAATCATTGTGCAATATATGCAAGTATTGAAACCACATACTGTACCCCACAAATAAGTATAATTAAATGTTAAAATGTTTTAAATTAAAAAATAAATAAAATGAGTGCAGGCCCGTGGCTCACTTGGGAGAGTGTGGTGCTGATAATACCAAGGC
>NW_007766574.1:0-251 GCF_000696425.1 Galeopterus variegatus | reverse complement strand
CAAAACAAGACAACAAGACCCTTCCCACCCATTTACCCTGACTCCCCTCTGCTGGGTAAGGAGCTGATGTGGTGAAACCAACTCATGCTATGTTGTTAAGATTGATTAAAAGTTTCAATGGGACCCCTCCAGGAAACTTCTCTGTTTTAATCCATGTCTTCAGTCTTCCATGTAAGATCTTAGCTAGCTAATGAGCGCCTTTCAGGATCACATTGATCTTGTGCTCATTTTTCAGTTGTTTTCATTGGGAG
>NW_007766573.1:5460-6169 GCF_000696425.1 Galeopterus variegatus | reverse complement strand
AGACAAACAGTTCCACAGTAAGTGCTATGATAGCAGAAGTACAGGATGTCACTGGAATGTATAGGATGAGCACATACGCCAGACATTAGGGATCACAAAAAGCTTTCCAGAGGAAGTAGCATCTAAACTGAGATCTAAAGGTTGAATAAGAATTGGGATAATTAAAATAGGAAAGAGAAGAGGAGAGAAAGGCCCAAAGTGAGAGTATGGCACATGGAAAAAACAAAGGATTTAGGGATCGGTCCACTTTGGTCCAGTTATGCTGGAGTAACAAATGATCCCTAAATCTCAGTGGTATAAAACAACAAAGATTTGTTTCTCATTCATGCTACAATATGGAGAAAAGATTGCGGGGATGCTAAAATGAGGCGCAAAGATTGCAAGGGGTAAAACTGAGGCAGTAATTTAGGCTAGGGAGGATGGTGGCCTTAACTAAAGTAGTGGCACTGAGGATACAAAGAAGTGGACAGAATCAAGAGATATTTGGAAAGTAGGATCAATAGTTCTTCCTGACTGATTGGACATGGAAGGTGAAGGAAAAGAAGTCATGGCCGACTCTCAAGTTCAATATGCACTGCATAACTTTATAGTAACCGTAAAACATAACATGATGATAAAAGCTTTTATAGAGATGAATTTAATACTTAAACAATAGCATGATTGATATTTAATGTAATAACTTTAGAAATGTCTTCCTACTAGTGTCATA
>NW_007766573.1:0-236 GCF_000696425.1 Galeopterus variegatus | reverse complement strand
CTGACAACACCAAGCCAAGGGTTGAGATCCCCTTACCGGTCATCTTTTAAAAAAAAAGAATTATTGAGTCATTCAGCAGATTTATGATATCTACCATGTGCCAGACCTGGGCATATAATGATGAAAAGAAAGTGGGTCTCTGCCCTCACCAAACTTATTGTAGAGGAGGGGAGACAGACAAACAGTTCCACAGTAAGTGCTATGATAGCAGAAGTACAGGATGTCACTGGAATGTA
>NW_007766572.1:5865-6169 GCF_000696425.1 Galeopterus variegatus | reverse complement strand
AAAAAAGAATGAAATCCTGTCATTGATGGCAATATGGATGAGCTTGGGGGACATTATGTTAACTGAAGTAAGCCAGGAACAGAAAGAAAAATACTGCATATTCTCATTCATATGTCGAAGTTAAGAAAGTTGATTACATACAGGTAAAGAGTAGAATGGCAGTTACTAGAGGCAGGAAAGGGAAGTCAGGAGCAGGATAGTGAGAGGCTGGTTAATGGATACAAAAGTACAGCTGGATCAGAGGAATAATATCTAGTGTTCTTATAGAACTGCAGTGTGACCATAATTAACAACAATTTATTGT
>NW_007766572.1:0-203 GCF_000696425.1 Galeopterus variegatus | reverse complement strand
AAAAAGAATCAAATGCTGCCATTTGCAGCAACATGGATGAACTTAGAGAAAATTATTTTAGGTGAAATAAGCTAGGCACAGAAAGAGAAATACAACATGTCCTCACTTATAAGTGGCAGCTAAAACAAACAAACAAAAAACAAAAAAAACAACAAGCAAAAAAACCCAATAAGTAAAAAAAGAAAGATACAACAATTACAACA
>NW_007766571.1:5878-6169 GCF_000696425.1 Galeopterus variegatus | reverse complement strand
AATTGTGTGTTGACTGGGAGACCCTGACCTTTAGGATAAAAGAATGTTTGATTCTATCTAGAACTAGTGGTGCTGTGCCTCATAGTCAATTATCATAAATTTATTTCTCTATTTTCCAAATGCTAACTCCCTATTCCCATCATGACACATGCATGCTTCACTGAAATTCCCCTTTATGTGGTCCTGTTCCATCTTTGACTGAAGAGTCCTGCACTAAGGAAAGGTAAGAAACTTAACCAACATGTTGATTTGATACTGGCAGTTATTGGAGTGGTCCTCAGGAGCAACATT
>NW_007766571.1:0-1005 GCF_000696425.1 Galeopterus variegatus | reverse complement strand
AAATTATAGGCAAAGGTCACTTTTCCAGTCATGTGCCTAGCATAACGACATTTCGTGAGGCACCACATATATAACGGTGGTCTGAGCAACAGGCTATACCATATAGCCTAGGTGTGTAGTAGCCTACACTACCTGGGTTTGTGTAAGTACACTCAGTAATGTTCTCACAGTGATGAAATATCCTAACAATGCACTTCTCAGAACATACCCCCGTTGTTAAGTGATGCATAACTATAATTGCTGTGTTGTAGCATCAGAAAAATATGAGAAGTTGCAGACAAGGAATTGTAGTCAATAATGACTTATCCTGTACATGGGTTTGCTCATGTTTAAAATGCACTACAAGACATGAACCAAAAACTGTATGTGCAGACTCATGAATTTCTGCCATAAAAATAGAACCAGGAGTCCATGTAGGAAGTAGCTTCAGAGCTATAAAATACTTGATGAATTACTGAATATATTTAATAATGTTAAGTCTAGTTGTCTTCTTCCAAAATTCCTAGTCTAGAAAAGTTTATAAAGCAGTCATGCAAATTCTTCAATGAACACATTTTTTTCCCCAACAAATGAATATTAAAAGGTGGTATTGGTTCAGTGAAATTAACTGACCACTTAAAGATGCTCTGCTTTTATTCTGGTTTATACTTGGCAATAAAGACTGAATTCACAGCCTATAGATTGAACATCAGCTATTTAGAAAGTTTAGATCTGTCAAAAAGTGATAGTTATCACATTACATACCATTTATGAGACCGATAAATGCTTTTTCTACGGGGAAAAAAGCATTTGGGATGATTAAAAATAAAAGCATAAAACCAGACAAAGAAAGATTAAGGTATTTCCATCCTTACAGTCATATACAACTATTTAAGATATTAATTGTGACATTTGCTCTAGTACTATTTCATGCTCTCAAATCAGCCCTAAATTAGCACTGAGGAAATTGTGTGTTGACTGGGAGACCCTGACCTTTAGGATAAAAGAATGTTTGATTCTATCTAG
>NW_007766570.1:5896-6170 GCF_000696425.1 Galeopterus variegatus | reverse complement strand
CTCCAGGCTCATCCATGTTGTTGCAAATGGTAGAATTTCATTCTTTTTTATGGCTGAGTAGAATTCCATTGTCTACATATACCACAATTTCCTTATCCAGACTTCCATCAATCAACATTTAGGTTGGTTCCATCACCTGGCTATTGTAAATAGAGCTGCAATAAACACGGGAATGCAGGTATGCCTTCGACCTGATGTTTTCCAATCTTCTGCATATATCCCCAGGAGTGGGATTGCTGGATCATATGGAAATTCTATCTGTAGTTGTTTAAGG
>NW_007766570.1:0-359 GCF_000696425.1 Galeopterus variegatus | reverse complement strand
GTGGGGTACAATGCTGATTTTCAAAAACTGTGTAGAATGTGTGATGGTTAAATCAGTACAGTTAGCTTATTCATCATTACAATACACAATCATTCCTGGTATCTTTTGACCAATTCCTCATTAGCCCCCTCCCTCGCCCTTCCCCTTCCCTCCCCTTTTCCACCTCTAGTTTTTTAAAAGTTCAATGTAGTACTGTGATTGTTGTTTCTTTCTTTCTTTCTCTGTCTCTTTCTACTATTCATTTGTTTATTTCTGGATTCAGCTCCCACTTACGAGTGAGAATATGTGGTATTTCTCCTTCTGTACCTGGGTTGTTTCACTTAGGATAATTTTCTCCAGGCTCATCCATGTTGTTGCAA
>NW_007766569.1:5505-6170 GCF_000696425.1 Galeopterus variegatus | reverse complement strand
TCGTGTTACAGACCAGGCTGAAACGGGTTTCTCTCTTCCTCCCACATCCCATTGGCCAGGACCAAATAAAACCAAAAGGGAGGCTGAAAATTGAGGAGAATCCCATGAATGCTGGTGAGCACCAACAGTCTCTGCCACAAACAGGTAAATGTAAAATAAAAGGAGAAGTGGTGACGTGAGTCACAACATTTCATGTGACTGGATGAGCGTGAGTCAGTGTGAACCATGGGAAGAAAAGAAAAAGAAAAGAATACACTCTTTCCAACTATCCCAAATCCCTGAAAGGATTACTTTTTTTCCTTATTTTGATTTAGGAATGATCCATTTATAAGCAGAACTTAAGGTTCTCCCTGACACACAGAAACCACTCTCCTCCCTGGGATAGAGAATCGTCAGGGCTTAGTAACGCCTAGGCCTCGGAAGCCAGCGATGTCCTTCTGAGACTGTCCCATTGGGATCCGAGCTGTCGTAGCAGGCTGCAGCAAGCTCTGTCACCCCCATTTCAAGCATCGAGGGTGCTCCACTGGGGCCCAAGCATCTCTTTGGTCAGAACTTGGAATTTCACAGACAATAACCAGGAATATCCAAATCTCTATTGGTCATTTAAAGTGCCACTCAAGGGACAGATAAAGACTTGCAGAGGAAGGAATGAGAGAGAAGGAATG
>NW_007766569.1:0-507 GCF_000696425.1 Galeopterus variegatus | reverse complement strand
CCTGAGTGTGCATCGCTTTCACACCTCATAGAGTTGAAAAGTCCTAAGCCAAACCATTGTTCAGTCAGGGACCATCTGTATCTGTAGAACATAGGCTATGTGCAAACGATTGCACTAAGTGTTGGGAATTAAGAGGCAAACAATGAAGAGGATTCTTCCCTCAGAAAGCTCTTTTCCTAGACAGGGAGAGGGAAACATCTACATTAACACTGTTTTAATGGCAGCTGAGCTCACTGTTCCGAAGGGAAGTGATAGAGTATGTGTCGACATACGCAATGCTGGTGGCTATGAAAAACCAGCCCCCACACCTCAGTGGTCCACTCATGTCGAAGCCCAGTCAGGTCCAGGCCCCTTCCACTTTGAGGCTGAGTTGTTTCCTGGGCTTCCTCGGAATGCCCTGCCTTCAGCCAGCCAAGACAGAGGGAGAGGTCCCAGGGCCGTGTGCATCGTGTTACAGACCAGGCTGAAACGGGTTTCTCTCTTCCTCCCACATCCCATTGGCCAGGA
>NW_007766568.1:5453-6170 GCF_000696425.1 Galeopterus variegatus | reverse complement strand
GGGAGAGCCGCCGCGCTCCCAAGCGGCGCACTGTAGCAGTGCGCCACCGGGCCGGCCCTAGGCTTGCTTTTTATCCCTGGTAATCTTCCACCATATCGTTTTAACAGATTTACTGTATGAGGGTACTTTGAAAAGTTTGTGGACAGATTTGTATTATCTTTTAATTCCATTTTTTCCATGAACTTTTGAAGTACACTTGTATCTTCATTGTTTCTAGCTTGCTGTAGCCACAGCCCAGGTAGACTAGTGACTCCTTCAGCTGACAGACACCAAGCAAACCCTGCCTCGTAGGTGTTTTGATAGGTATAATACTTATCATCTGGATCATAAAACTTAAATATCTGGCCTTACCCAATAGCATGTGAAACGAGTATACCATGTGTTCCCTAAAAAGTATTTATGATCAACTCCTATTCAAAGCATGATGGAGAAAAGTGTTATTTTGGGAAGACAATTTCATAGATCTGCTTTCGAACCACTATTCTGAGAATCCTACATCCTCTCCTAGAAGCACGTTAGGCAGAAGATGATTTCCTCAATTCCTCACAAATTCACCTTCACTAGAGTATATATGGCCATGTTGGGTATGTGTCTTTATTGAAGGTCACTGAAAGAAACAATGTTAGGGATTTTAAGACATTCTAAAATTGTGCCCCAAATCAACGTGAAGCTCTACGATTTAGGACTCATGTGGTTCTCAAAGTGGGATCTGCATCT
>NW_007766568.1:0-377 GCF_000696425.1 Galeopterus variegatus | reverse complement strand
TTACTTTGGGTAGTATGGACATTTTCACAATGTTACCTCTGATCCAAGAGCATGGGATATCATTCTCTTCTTATGTCCTCTTTAATTTCTCTCAACAGTGGTTTGCAGTTCTCTTTATAGAGATTTATCACTTCCTTGGTTAATTTTATTCCTAAGTATTTTATTTTTTTGTGGCTATTGTAAATGCGCAGCTTTCTTGATTTCTTTTTCTTCATGCTCACTGGTGGAGTATAGAAATGCTACTGATTTTTGTGTGTTGATTTTGTATCCTGCAACTTTGCTGAAATCATTTATCAATTCTGAGAGATTTTTTAAAAAGCTTTAGGCTGTTCAATATATAGGATCATATCATCTGCAAAAAGGGACAGTTTGACTTC
>NW_007766567.1:5551-6170 GCF_000696425.1 Galeopterus variegatus | reverse complement strand
ACACAATAACTAACTACATTGTATATTGACAAAATAAAAATAATAAAAAATAAAAATAAAAAAAAAGGTCCAGAATTGTAGAGAGCAATGACACATGGAAGGAAGATGATATCAATAAAACCTAGAAATTTTCAATAACAGGCAAAAAAAAAAACAAAACAAAGAGGAACTGTGTGCTGTGGGCTCCTCCCCCGAGGAGCTCACGCCCTGGTGTGGGAGACAAGGCAACTACACAAATAACCGCAATACCAGGAGGAAGGTGAGAAGTCCAGAGAAAGCCCTATTCAGTGCTACAAAGGCACCCAGAGCGACCGGCAGTCTGCGCCTAGTAGAAACCTGAAAGTCTTCCTGGGCAGGGTGGTGCCAAGGAGGGGCTTGAAGTCCTGGCTGATAGATGAGGGTTGCAGAAGACATGCCCCAGCCCAGTACTGAGTGCACAGAGTGGGGAGGCATCCGCCTAAGGAGGCGGAGACTCGGCAGAAAACACACACCCTGCGGGCTGCCTCTGCAAGGTCCAACAGCCTCACCTAGTGCGCACAGAGTGGGGAGATGTCCGGCTAGGGAGGCGGAGACTCGGCAGAGAACACATACCCTGTGGGGCCACCACTGTGTAATCCAG
>NW_007766567.1:0-257 GCF_000696425.1 Galeopterus variegatus | reverse complement strand
GGGAGGTTTCGGTGATGGGCCATAATAATCAACTACATTGTATATCGACAAAATAAAAATTCAATAAAAAAATAAATAAAATTAAATAAAATAAAATAAAATTAAATTAAATTAAAAAAAACCCAAATATCTGTGAATACTACCTCTATTACTCTTAAGTATTAATAAAATAAGACCTGAGCACAAATAAATAGGGTATAATATAATGATATAATAATTATATTATTATAGATTATTATAATATAGTTATATAATAT
>NW_007766566.1:5523-6170 GCF_000696425.1 Galeopterus variegatus | reverse complement strand
TATTAGAAGGAAGGAAAGAAGCAAGGGTAGGGAGGGAGAGAGAGAGAGGAAGAAAGAAAAAAAAAAAAAAGAAAATGCCATGAAAAGAGGAAAAATTTATAAATGCTGAGTGTTAAAAATACACGATGGCCTCCACAGCCATACCACCCTGAACACATCTGATCTTGTCTAAAAATACATGATGGATTTAGTTTTCAGATTATAAATGGGAATACTTCTATTGAGTATTGTCCAGCTAGGGCTGGGTCTGGAGCTCACGGACCCCTCAAGCCCATTGTTCAAACTAGGTCACAAACCCTTCACGTGCCAGGCTGGGTCCCTACACCTCTCACACGCCAGGCTGGGTCACCAGACCCCTCACACGCAGGTCTATGAGCTAGGTAACCGGCAGAAAGCTCCTTGGAAGCCATAGGTTGGACAGCATGGCTGCAACAGGCAGACGCCCGAGGCAGTTGCCAGCCAAGGTGGTGGAGCTGGCAAGGGCACTAACTCCACCTCCCCACCCCCCACAATTTGCTTGCAAAGAATGTGCCACACCACCCCAACCCACCCCGAGGCAAGGGAGCCCGATCAAATTATTCCACTCTCCCAACAAGTATATTGTATTATATCAAATTAATTCAGATTAAGTGAAAATTCGACTTCCT
>NW_007766566.1:2469-2920 GCF_000696425.1 Galeopterus variegatus | reverse complement strand
GACATTGTGAGATTTCTCTCCTGCTGTACTCCACCAACTGTGAGTTCAATGCCTAACTATCTAAAATAAAGATGTGTAAAAAATTATCGTTTTATTTAAAAGTGATATAGTCAGATTGCCAGCAATACTGCCTGATTATATAATTAATTTATACATAAAAAAATAACCACGGATTGTGAGATTGTTAACTACCATCCACAGTCTCAGAGCTGCTTGGGGGAGGAATGACAATAAAGGAGAGGAGTTACCATGTTATGGTGCAAATAACAAGGTAACAATAAATGATTGCATGACTATTTTGTTTAGATCTATATTTTAGTAGTAATATAAATTACATAACTCAAACTGATTTTGTATTTGTCATCTGAATATACACTGTGCTCTTCTTTATGAGACTCGAATGTATACAGTTCTAATCAGCATAGACGTATGCTTGGGGATTTCTCATTAG
>NW_007766566.1:0-700 GCF_000696425.1 Galeopterus variegatus | reverse complement strand
TGTGCTGGAGTCTGTGCATGGAACTGGGTGTACAAATGCCTGTTATCAACGAACTCTCTTGGTGTGTAGCTAATACACCCGGGGCATTGTTCTTGCTTTGATCTGAAGTTTCCATCAGCAGTTTGCTTTTGGGTGCCTTGATAAAGCTATACTGTTTCTCGTGATAACAAGGAGACAGTTCCATAACTTCTGTGCTTTTTTTTCACTGTTTTTTAGATAATCCTGAATTAGTGGGGTCAATTTGTAGTTGGAGTCCCCCAAAAGAAGACCCTCTTTCCTTCTCATTCTTCAGTTTTTACTTACATGAACATATCCACTTTCAGGGCTCCAGGTTCCCAGTATATTTAATATGCTTAGTGGCCCCAATATCTCCACCCCTAGCACTCTTTCAAGCTCTAAATTATATCTATATCTCCATTGCCAACTAAACTCATGACTTTCCCCATGAGTCCTACTTTTCCTCTTGCATTTCCAGAGATAAAGTTGTTCTTTTCCCTGGGTTAGGGAGGACACCTCTCAAATGAGGTTCTTAAGATCTGCTTCGGGGGAGAAAGGAGGGGGAGGTGAGAGAGATCTTCCTGTTTCTGTGGTTTTCTCATATGTTAAAGTGGCATGTTTTGGGTAGAATGTTCTGAACTCTATTAGAAGGAAGGAAAGAAGCAAGGGTAGGGAGGGAGAGAGAGAGAGGAAGAAAGAAAAA
>NW_007766565.1:5721-6170 GCF_000696425.1 Galeopterus variegatus | reverse complement strand
CAAACACAACATTCCTTCTTTCTTTCTGTTCTCCAAACCTTTAACATTTCCACTAATCTCTGTTCCAATGGGAAGAAAAGGGCAGAGACCCCAGAGTAAGCAGCAGACAGAAATAGAGCCATAATTATGGCCAAAGCTGAGGCATTGGAGAGCATTCTTCAATTTCCCAAACAATCATCAAGTGTTTGGGAAGTGTAGGGTATGCAGTAGTAGACAGCAGGAGGTGAGGCTGGAAGAGCGGGCTTGGGTGAGATTCTGAAGGAATGTGAATATCATGCTGAAAGGTTTGCATTTTATCAGCATAGGGCATGGGCAGGGAGGGGGGGTCACTGTCAGAAGTGGGTGTAAAAACTATTTGGGGGAAGAGCAGAAGAGGATTACAACACCGAAACAATATTCTCTGGAATTTAGAGAGAACCCACAAGAAATTCCATGGGTGGGAGGTTGTT
>NW_007766565.1:0-1042 GCF_000696425.1 Galeopterus variegatus | reverse complement strand
AAAAACTTGCTTTGCTTATTCTTTCCTTATTCAAGATTTTGCATACCTTAACCAATTTTGTGGTGAAATATCTCTTTCCACATGTTAAATCTGTTTAAGATACTGCGACTCCATCGATGAGTTTGAGTCTCATCCTAATATCACCATGTTACAATTATTTACTTTTTAGAAAAATGAATCAAGAGTTTATCTTGATTCATTTCACTTTTTACTTAATTATGAAAGTTAAGTTTTCAACAGTATAATGGCATGTGTCAGAGTTCCAAATGTAATACTTTCTGGAAAAGTTTAATACTATTATCAAATCTTTAAATGAGCAACACTGGAAGAAACCTTAGAAATCATCTAATTAACATCTCCCCGTGTTACAGACTGGGTAAGCAAGGCCTGGAGGGGAAAGTAATTGCAGCAGGCCAGAGGCAGAGGGATGCTGAGAACTTGGTGTCCAGGTTGCTCATTTAGATTAATGTCAGGGACCTGTGACATGAATGTAAGTGGACCCACACTCATGTCTTTCAGGTGGCTCCTTCTCTGTCATGCTCTGTGCTTCTCCCTGTTGAAGGCTTCAGCCCACACCGTGGAGCTAAATAATATGTTTGGCCAGATCCAGTCGCCTGGCTATCCAGACTCCTATCCGAGTGATTCAGAGGTGACTTGGAATATCACCATCCCAGAGGGATTTCGGATCAAGCTCTACTTCATGCACTTCAACTTGGAATCTTCCTACCTTTGTGAATATGACTATGTGAAGGTGAGATTCCCAGTGTTCCCTATCTGGGCCAGGCTCTCTGCTGGAAGTTAGAGAAGCCCAGATGAATTAGACACTGTCCTTGCCCTCTCAGGGTGGCATCTGGTGAGTGAGACACACAAGGTCACAATGTGATGAATGGAGGTTGGGGTGGTATGCTAAGTAGAAGCCGAGTGGGTAGAACTAGAAAGGACCTAGGACAAGGGAAACAGGCTGGTGGGGTATGACTCAGCCAAACACAACATTCCTTCTTTCTTTCTGTTCTCCAAACCTTTAACATTTCCACTAATCTCT
>NW_007766564.1:5609-6170 GCF_000696425.1 Galeopterus variegatus | reverse complement strand
GTGTGTGTGTGTGCATGTGTGTGTGTGTGTACGTGTTACTTGTACTTCTATGATTCAATTTAACGTGTAAATTTAGTCGAACTCAATTATTTAAACACAATTTTAATGAGGTGGTTACAAACTATGGGATAAAACAACATTTGTGAATAAAAGAAATTTTGAAGTAATAAATGCAAAATAGAGATATTGAAATTTTATCATCAGTAAATCCTTTTCAAAATATTAAAATAATTACACAGAGGATAGTCTAGTCTACAACTTTTTTTCTTGTTTTTGTAAAAGCATTATTTTAATCCCTTGCAAGACTATTCAAGAAAACCAAAAGACGATGGCGACGACAACATACATTCCATATCAGCAACATAAAGTAAATCCCCACACCATATCCTTGAGATGCATACATAATTATATAAACGAAAATAAAGCAAGAATTTTAATCCTACACGGAAAAAAAGGATAATTCCCAGGAAAGCACACCTGAACAAACAAGAAAATTTGGAGAATCTCAATTGTCCTATATCTTTAATAAAAAATTGTGTCGGTAATGAAAAATCTTCTTAG
>NW_007766564.1:0-405 GCF_000696425.1 Galeopterus variegatus | reverse complement strand
GACTCCAAATAAACGACATAACCCTATGCCTTAAAGAACTTGAAAAACAACAATCCAAACCAAAAAACAATAGAAAAGATTAAAAACACTAAATACTGGTTTTTCGAGAAGATAATAAACAAAGTAGACACACCAATAGCTAGATTAACAAAAAAAAAAAAGAAGAGAGAAGATCCGTATAACAAAAATCAGAAATGAAAAGGGAGACATTACAACTGACACCACAGAAATTGAAAGAATCATTAGAGACTACTATAAACCACCGTATGAAAACAAATTTAAAAATCTGGAAGATATGGATAAGTTTCTAGACACATATAAATTACTAACTTAACCCAGAAGACATAGAAAACCTGAATAGACCCACAACAGCAAGGAGATTGAAGCGGTAATTAGCAATCTTCT
>NW_007766563.1:5967-6170 GCF_000696425.1 Galeopterus variegatus | reverse complement strand
TTTTTTTTTTTTTAAAGGGGAAAACAAAAAAAAAAAAAAAAAAAGAAAAGCTTAAGTATCTTGAAGAAAAACCTTATCAGGAAAATAGAAGAAAAAAAATGATACCAAAAGAATGTATGTGTGTGTAAGGGGGTATATATATGCACACACACATTCAAATACACACAAGCACACACAGATCAATTTCTGAAGAAATAAAAAAA
>NW_007766563.1:0-451 GCF_000696425.1 Galeopterus variegatus | reverse complement strand
TATTGATAGTCATTTTCTTGGTTATTAAACTCTGTCCCATCGTTTTAAATGTCATTAAGATGCTGAGGTCTCAAAAATATGTCTCCAGGCTGGACCTCTATTTTAAAATGCATATTCATATATTTAACTAGTAATTCAAAATTTTAATTGAACATCCAGTAGATAATCTCAAGTTAATATGCACCACTATGAACTCAATATAAACTTTTCGTCAATCGCCCTCTTCAAATCTGCTTTTATTGCAGGGTTCCATATTTTATAAAAATAAACATATAAAAATATTTGCAAAGAACCTGTCTTTCTATTGGCATAGTCCAAAATAGCTGAATTTTCTTACACTCCTTATTTCTCTTACACCACATATCGAATCCAACAGAAAATCTCATTAGCACTATCTGTAAAATATATTGACAATATGTGTACAGTTCTTGTCACCACCACTATTTCTCAC
>NW_007766562.1:5964-6170 GCF_000696425.1 Galeopterus variegatus | reverse complement strand
AGCACACACTTCTTTATGACCCATTTTTACACTTTTCTCATTTTAGGGTTGCATTTACATGAATTCTAGGCACCTCGAAGGAAGGAAGGAAGGAAGGAAGGAGAAAAGGAGAAAATCTTGAAATAACCAAAGAGAAAACACACATTACACCAGGAGAATGGTACATATAACAGCTGACTTCTTAGAAGCAATGGAAACAAAAAGAA
>NW_007766562.1:0-418 GCF_000696425.1 Galeopterus variegatus | reverse complement strand
TACCACAATAAACACCAAGAAATTGACATCGAATGGGATATGTCCTCTGACTACAATTAGAGGCTAATTGCAAGTAAGAGTAAATTAGGTGGCTAAACATATCCCTATACTTGGAAATTGAAACACACACACACACACACACACGCGCGCTTCTGAATAAGCTATATTCCAAAGAGGAATTCACAAGGTAAAACATTTCAAACCGAATAATTATAAAAGAACAATATATCAAAATTCGTGGGATGCAGCTTCTGGTGGCTTTGTAGCATATAATGTGTCTGTCTTCCTTGTACGTTTCTCATCGAAGTAGGAAACAAGAGAATTACTGGGGAGATCAGAGGACAGAAGTGAAGCAGAAGCCAATCTGCAGCTCCCACATGTGGCTGAAATGCCGAGGACCTCGTCTTCATCAGGCAGG
>NW_007766561.1:5798-6170 GCF_000696425.1 Galeopterus variegatus | reverse complement strand
GTCCATTCTCCAAATATTGGTGCCTGATAATAATACACTTTCCTTGGGCTGGCCCCGTGGCACACTCAGGAGAGTGCAGCGCTGGGAGTGCAGTGACGCTTCCGCCGCGGGTTAGGATCCTATATAGGAATGGCCCGTGTGCTCACTGGCTGAGCGCGGTGTGGGCAACAACGCACCAAGGGTTGTGATCCCCTTACTGGTCACGAAAAGACAAAAAATATAATAATAATAATAATACACTTTCCTTTACCTGAATTCTTACCAAATTGAGAAATCAAATGGAGTAAGACCTATGGAGAGGGAGGGGGTCTAATGAGGAATTGGTTAACGGAGACAAAGAATAATTACATATTGCAATGATGAATAAGCTAA
>NW_007766561.1:0-224 GCF_000696425.1 Galeopterus variegatus | reverse complement strand
AAAATAATTATGTCTGTTATCAATTTGTTTAAACTAAAGCCTAATTTTGATCATTTAAGTTACATATAATTTACACTATTATGAAAAATAACAGTAATGGTAACATATTTGTATGTATCTTTGTAACACTAGCCAATTATTTTCTTAAGAGAAATTTGTAGAGGTTAATTAATAAATAAAATACATATTTATTAGTATTTTTAATACAACTTTTCAATTTTCTC
>NW_007766560.1:5939-6170 GCF_000696425.1 Galeopterus variegatus | reverse complement strand
TATTTTAACCATTTTAAAGTGTACAATTTATTGGTATTAAGTACATTCACAATGTTGTTCGACCATCACCACTGTATATTTCCAGAACTTTTTCATCATCCTGAACAGAACTCCAAACCACTTAAGCAGAAACTTTGCATTTCTCCCTCCCCACACCCTTGGTTTCCTCTATTCTACTTCCTGATTCTAAGAATTTACCTATTCCAGATACCTCATATATGGGGAATCATG
>NW_007766560.1:2232-3079 GCF_000696425.1 Galeopterus variegatus | reverse complement strand
TCCCTCATACTGTGCATTCCTTCTTGGTGCAATTGGTATTTATATTTACTTCTTTATTCACTCTGTGCATCTCCTTCTCTCTTGGCTTATGTGGATTTTGCTGCTACATTTATTCCTTTTCTATGCTCCAGCATTGATTTCTCTGTCCCTAATGAATCATTTTCATTTCCACTAGCATGCTAACATTCTCCAAGATCATGCAACCAAAAATCAATAAATAGATAAATAACCAATATGCAAAAAAAGTCCTCTCCCAGCTCTTCGTTCATGTGTGCAGGTGAATGCTTTAAAAGAGTTATTTATATTTGTTCCCTCTACTTTTCCACTTTCCTTTCTAGTCTCACCTCAACCCATTACCTTTGGTCAATTGATCTAACCACTCTGCTGAAAAGGCTTATATTAAGGTAACCAGTTATTGCCATCTTGGAAAATCCTATTGACTGAACTCTATTTTCATCTTACCAGTCTTCTCAGGATCATTCGACACAACTGTTCTATTTTTCCTGCTTGAAATTCTTCATTTCTTGGCAATTCCATGACATGTTTTACTCCTATTTTTCTTTTAATTCATGAAATATTGCTTCTTAGATAGATTCCTTTACTGGCACCTCCTCTTCTGTTGGATTTCTAAATGCTAGAGTATCCCAAGACTCTGTCCTTGACTTTCTTCTATTCTCTGTGTATTCTTATGGACAATGTTACTGTGAATATTCTTGGACAAATACTGTGGTTACAGATTTTTGTAAGGTTTTCTGAGGTGTGGAATCGTTGTGACTTAGGGCATGAACATCTTTAATTTTACTAGAGAAAAATTGTTTTCCAGAATGTTCATAACAATTTAGACTCT
>NW_007766560.1:0-350 GCF_000696425.1 Galeopterus variegatus | reverse complement strand
TTTTCTATATTTGATTTATCTTATATCTCTGTTTGTGTATATATGTATGTATGTATTTTTGCCTAAACCATTTGAAAGTAAGTTGAAAGCTCATTACTCTTTACAATTAAGGTCATTTTCCTTCTTGACTAACTTATAATGATTACAATAAGAGTAGTATCAGAATTCTTTAATATGCCCTAATATGTAGTCAATTTTCAAAAATATCAAAAATATCTTTCCATAATATTTTAAAAATTATTTGTTTTTATTTTCTATTGTGACAAAATATACACAATGCAAAATTTTATATTTTAACCATTTTAAAGTGTACAATTTATTGGTATTAAGTACATTCACAATGTTGTTCG
>NW_007766559.1:5660-6170 GCF_000696425.1 Galeopterus variegatus | reverse complement strand
AAAAAAAAAACCTATTTAGTAAAATAATAGTTAAAAACTTCCCAAGTCTTAGAAAATATGTGGATATCCAGATCAAGGAATCTTAAAGATCCCCAAATACATTCAAGCCAAAATGGTCCTCTCTGAGGCATATCAGAGTTAAATTGTCAAAAGTCAAAGAGAGAATTCAAAAAGCAACAAGAGAAAAGCATCAAGTCACATAAAAGACAACACTCATGTAACTAATGGTATATTTCACAGCAGAAACCATATTGAAAAAGAGAGAATGAAATGCTATATTAAAATGCTGAAAGAAATAAACTGCCAGCCAAGAATATTACACTCAGCAATACTATCCTTCAGAAATGTAGAAATAAAGTCTTTTGTAACAGACAAGCAAAAACTAAAAGATATCATGACTGCTAGACTAGCTTTTTGTACAAGAAATACTTAAGGGATGCTTTCATCTATAAGCAAAAGAACAATAACTACCATCATAAAATACATTAAAATATAAAAAATCACTGGTAG
>NW_007766559.1:0-387 GCF_000696425.1 Galeopterus variegatus | reverse complement strand
GTTAAAATCAGCTTCTGTCAGGGTTAGGTAAGAAAAAGATAAGCTTTAAAAGAGAACTTAGGGGCCGGCCCAGTGGCACACTGGATAAGTGCGCCGCTTGGGAGCGCGGTGGCGCTCCCGCCGAGGGTTCGGATCCCACATACAGACCGGTTCCCGCTCACTGGCTGAGCGAGGTGCGGGCGCAGCACCGAGGGTTGCGATCCCGTTGCCGGTCCCGGTCCAGTACGGGCGCGACACTGAGGGTTGCGATCCGTTGCCGGACACGAAAAAAAAAGACAAAAAAAAAAGGAAAAAAAAAAAAGAGAGAACTTAGAACTGAATTATAGGACAGAAACAAACACACCAGGCAGCATCAGAACATTTGTGAAGACGAGAGAAGCCATGTGT
>NW_007766558.1:5849-6170 GCF_000696425.1 Galeopterus variegatus | reverse complement strand
GGATTCACAGCAGAATTCTACCAAACATTCAAAGAGGAATTGGCACCAATTCTCTACAAACATCCAAAAGATTGAAACAGAAGCCATTCTCCCAAACTCATCCTATGAGGCAACCATCACCCTGATGCCCAAACCAGGTATAAGATACAATCAAAAAAGAAAACTACAGACCAATATCCTTGATGAATATAGATGCAAAAATCCTCAATAAAATACTAGCAAACAGAATACAACAGCACATATGGAAAATTATATACCATGATCAAGTGTGATTCATCCCAGGGATGCAAGGTTGGTTCAACATACGCAAATCAATAAATG
>NW_007766558.1:0-238 GCF_000696425.1 Galeopterus variegatus | reverse complement strand
GAAAAGCCCAGGACCAGATGGATTCACAGCAGAATTCTACCAAATATTCAAAGAGGAATTGGCACCAATTCTCTACAAACATCCAAAAGATTGAAACAGAAGCCATTTTCCCAAACTCATTCTATGAAGCAAACATCATCTTGATAACAAAACCAGGTAAAGATATAACCAAAAAAGAAAACTACAGGCCGATATTCTTGATAAATATAGATGCAAAAATCCTCACTAAAATACTAGC
>NW_007766557.1:5909-6170 GCF_000696425.1 Galeopterus variegatus | reverse complement strand
GAGGGTGAACCTAAGGATGAATTTCTTTCATTCATTCAGTGAATATATTTTCAATACCTACTCTGTGTGCCACCTTCTGTCTGTGATCTGTGTGTAAACCTCATCCCAGCATGATGAAGTGGGGATTATTTCCCTAATGAAGAAACCTGAGATCCAGTCTGGTTCTGGTCTTAGCAGTCCTCATGCTGTGTGCATTTTCTCAGGATGACCTTGTATCAGTTAGCTTTTGCTGTGTAACAAACAATGCCAAAGAAATACCTG
>NW_007766557.1:0-301 GCF_000696425.1 Galeopterus variegatus | reverse complement strand
TTCGCAGTGTTGTGCAGCTATCACCAGTATCGTCTCCAGAACTTTCTCATCTTCCCAAACTAAAAGTCTGTCCCCATTAAATACTCACTCCCCATCCCCCTCCCCAGCCCCCGGCACCCCCCATTCAACTTTCAGTCTCTAAGAATTTGATGACTCTAGGGACCTCTTACAGGTGGAATCATCTAGTATTCGTCTTTTTGTGACTGGCTTATTTCACTGAGCACAGTGTCCTCAAGGTTCGTCCATGTTGTCGCATGTGTCAGAGTTTCCTTCCTTTTTAAGGCTGAATCATATTCTATTT
>NW_007766556.1:5956-6170 GCF_000696425.1 Galeopterus variegatus | reverse complement strand
CAGGTCCTACAGGTAGGCGCCCTCCCAGTGCTTTAGAAGAAACGCTTCTCAGATCTCAGACCTCTTCCTGAACAAACCTGAGACCTACAGAAGAAGCGTTCTGGAAAGAGGCATGAGTAATAGTAGAAACTTGAGCCTATATTGCTGGCCTGAGCCTTGGGACGAGTCCGTGAGGGAGACCCAGCAGTGTTTTTATTTTAACCCCGAAGAACAT
>NW_007766556.1:0-487 GCF_000696425.1 Galeopterus variegatus | reverse complement strand
GGAATGTTCCCGTGACAGCAGAAGAATAGCAATATGGCCAGTCAGACGAAAGGGACGGACAAAGTACACGGCCCGACCCCTCTGAGAATGCTGACAGGGAAGTACAGGCATGAGAGCGCTCCCTACCCATGTCTCCACGTGACAGAAGTCGGCAGTGAGTGAGCATCAGGCTGCTCTGCAAATGAGGAAACTGAGGCTCAGTGAGGTTAAGTGATTGCTCAAGGTCACATGGCTAGAACCCAAATTAAAACCAGCTGCTATTATTTTTTTTTGAAATTGTAGCTTACTTTTCTGTCCATTCCACTCTGCAGCCTTCCATCCATCCTCCTACTCCTGGCAAACCTGCCCTGAAGCAGACCAGGTGCCTCAGGGGTAGCCCTGCCTTGTCTTGTACAAGAACAGGTGCTGCTCTTTACCATGGAGACGTAAGAGGCGAGGGGCTACCCTCAAGCTGCCAGGTCCTGCAGGTAGGCGCCCTCCCAGTGCT
>NW_007766555.1:5943-6170 GCF_000696425.1 Galeopterus variegatus | reverse complement strand
TGTGGGAAGCCTGCCCTGGCTTCATCTCCTCCTCACTTCAGCTAGGCCATCTGGATGGGAATGCTGGGACCCACCTTGATGTTCAGAACCTTCTCGACATCTGAGAAGTGATATGGGGGAACGTGAGAACCCTTCAGCCCTCCTTGAGGTTCTCCTTTCAGGAAAACATTAAAGCAACACCCAGAAATCTCTCAGGAGCATTTTGTGTTCACACTGGCCTCCAGCTG
>NW_007766555.1:0-295 GCF_000696425.1 Galeopterus variegatus | reverse complement strand
CTTCACCTGAGAAGAAAGTACTTGCATCTCCACAGACAAAAATCTACAAGTTAATCATAGCCCTAAAGAGGTGTAAAATATCCCAGAAGATAGAAAAGTCAAACTGGGCACTACACTTAAAATATATCCACTAATCTTTTAATAAATCATTAAGGCTTAAGAGAGTATTACAGGAGAATAAAGATGACACTGAAAAGATAAAAAATGAAAGGAAAAAGGGTGATGATATCCCAAAATCTAGATGAACAACAGCAAAGTAAATAAAGAAAAAGTAACATAATGCTGTGCCAGGGTC
>NW_007766554.1:5346-6170 GCF_000696425.1 Galeopterus variegatus | reverse complement strand
GAAAAAAATATTTTCTGAATATAAATGAGAAATATTTTCTGAGAAAAACAATAAGTATGGGAATTTGTTACCAGAAGACCTGACTTGCAAAAAATGTTACCAGAAAACCTTTAGTGAGAGCACAAAAATTATTTGTCAGAGACTTGAATCTACAGAAAGGCAGAAAGAGGTTTAGACAAGCAATAATTAAAGCTAAAACAAAGGTGTGTATTTTTCTTATGCTAATTTATCCAATAGATAACTGTTTATTTATTTTAATAAAAGTAAAAATTGGGTGATTATAGCATATATATAAGTAAAATAAATTAAAACAATTTCATAAGGGGTAGGAAAGAGGAACCAGGAATAACTTGTTCTAATGTACTTCCACTACCTGTGAAATAGTATAATTTTATCTGAAAGTTGACTTAGATTAGTTGGAAATGTATATTGCAAACTCTAGGGAAACAAATACTTTTTTAAAAAGTATAACTTGCATGCCAAGACAAAAGAAAAAATGGAATCATAAAATGCTCAATTAAAATTAGAGAAAGCAGAAAAAGAGGAAACTATTTAAAAAACAAAATGAATTAGAAAACAATTATGAAAATGATTGATATTAATCTTACTATATTCATAATCACTGTAAATGTGAATGGTCTAAATATGCAAATTAAAATACAAACATTGGCAGAGTGGATTAAAAAAGAAAAAGATCAAACTATGTTTTTTTTCTTTTCTTTTTTTAATAAGAAATGCACTTTAAATATAAAGACACACATTGGTTACACATAAATTGGTTACACATGATATAAAAATATATCATGGTAAAAGTAACCAAATAA
>NW_007766554.1:0-324 GCF_000696425.1 Galeopterus variegatus | reverse complement strand
AGAAAACACCAAAGAGGATAAATCGAAACAACAACAACAAAATAATATACCAAGGCATTTTTGTATTCAAATTGAAGAAAACCAGTGAGAAAGGGAAAATACTGAAAGCAGCCAGAGCTGGGGGAATAGCATCTTACCTATAGAGAAATAAGCATTCAAATCACATTGAATTTCTCTTCAGAAAACACACAATAATAAGAGGGTGGAGAGAAATATTTAAAGAGTTGAATGAAAATATCCAACAACTTAGAATTCTATTTTCAGAAAAAAATATTTTCTGAATATAAATGAGAAATATTTTCTGAGAAAAACAATAAGTATGGG
>NW_007766553.1:5905-6170 GCF_000696425.1 Galeopterus variegatus | reverse complement strand
TCACATACTCTCTCACACAGACACACTCACATCTCTCTCTGACACACACACACACTCACACACTCACATACTCTCTCACACAGACACACTCACATCTCTCTCTGACACACACACACTCACCTCTCTCTCTCACACACACACACACACACACATCCCAACTTTCCTTCTCTCTCACACACACTCACACTCACAGACAGTGAGTGACAGTCTGGTGGCTGACAAGCTTTCCCGTAGAAAGCTCACCTCAAAAGTAAGAAGAGGCACG
>NW_007766553.1:0-664 GCF_000696425.1 Galeopterus variegatus | reverse complement strand
CAGATTCAGTGCAATCCCCATCAAATAACAATGACATTCTTCACAGACATGGAAAAAAAAAGCAATCTTACATTTCATATGGAACAACAAAAGACCCCAAATGGCCAAAGCAATCCTGAGCATAAAAAATAAAGCCAGAGGTATAAAACTACCTGACTTCGAATTATACTACAAAGATATTGTAACCAGAACAGCATGGTACTGGTATAAAAATAGAAATTCAGACTAGTGGAGCAGAATTGAGAACCCAGTAATCACACCTCATGCTTACAGACATCAGATATTGGACATAGGCATCAAAAATCTACACAGCGGAAAAAACTGCCTCTTCAACAAGTCGTGCTGGGAAAACTGGTTCTCCATATGCAGAAGAATGCAAACAGATATGTACCTCTCACCATACACTAACATGAATTCAAGTCAATGTTTTCATGCGTGCTTTGCAAATATTTTCCCCTGATCTGTGGCCTGTCTTTTCGTTCATTTCATTTTAATTCTGAGCAAGTGCAAATTTCTGATTTCTTTCTTTTATGAACCATAGAATTGGTGCCACTTTTTGGACCATCTTTTTTTGAAGCATAATTGATTATACATGCGTATGGTGTACAGATTTGAACATGATTACCTGTGTACAGTATGTGGTGATCAAATCCGGGTAATTAGT
>NW_007766552.1:5909-6170 GCF_000696425.1 Galeopterus variegatus | reverse complement strand
TTGCTTACTTCTAAAATGGGGGAACTTCCTGTGGGGACCAGCACTTGAGCTGTGTGGTTGAACTAAATTGCTGCTTGGCTGCTGATTTCCTAGGGAAAGCTTTTTGTGCAGCTCAGATTTTAATAGTTGACTGTATAGGTCCTTCAGGATCTGGTAAAATCTGATGCACCTGGGTTGTAGAGAAACACTGGTCTGGGCCAGAGTCTTTTCATCAAACTGCATCCCATGCAATTCTATATTCCTGAGCAGTCTCCTCTGTGT
>NW_007766552.1:0-575 GCF_000696425.1 Galeopterus variegatus | reverse complement strand
GGTGGGGGGGGCTTCCAGCAGTGGCTTAGTTATTGCCAGGCTGGGTGCAGATGTCACGGGGGTGTGACAATCACCCTCGTCCCCTACCACTCTAGATCAGGAACCCGGGGCCCTGCTTGCTGAGGCTTGCTGGTCACGGCTGGGGTGGTTGCTTGTGGGGGGAGGGGGGTGTGGAAAAGGCCCTTGGCCCCTGCCACCACCGCTCAGGAGAGCCCGGGGCTTTTCCTGCAGCCGCTGACTGGTGGTCACTGGGGTGGTTGCACTTGTCAGGGGTGGTGTGGCAGAGGCCTGTGGCCCCCATCTTCTGGACTGGTTGTGGGTGTTGGGAGGGGGCATGGCTAAGTCCCCTGGCCTTCTCCGCTTCTTGGCTTGGTAGCCCAGGGGACTTACAGTCCTTCTCAGTGTTATAGGTACTCTTTGGTGAAATGAGACCTTTACTAGTTATCAAACTTTGTCTTTCGTTATGGGTACTTTGTTTTTTCTTTCAGTTCTGTGTTGGATTATCTGCTGTTCTCACCACTTAAACTCTGTACTGGAACTAATTTGTTGTCCTTTGCTTACTTCTAAAATGGGGG
>NW_007766551.1:5787-6170 GCF_000696425.1 Galeopterus variegatus | reverse complement strand
TAGCACTGCCCTCTGACAGCAGTTGCAGGGATTCCATGAGAGGGTACACATAAGCACTCTGCACAGAGTTGGGGCTTGAGAAATGGCTGCCCTACTCTGACCGTGGCTATGGTTTGCACATGGGCTCCCCTCTCCGTGATGACCAATCTAAGACTAGCTGCCGAAGGGCCCCCAGGCAGCCAAAAGCAGCTGGAGGGACCATAGGGATGGGTTCTCTTAGTCTAACCTCCTCTGACTTCTCTCCCTGCCTCTGCACTTGTCTTAACAGTAGTTAAAGCACCTCACTGGGGCCTGACTGCCTGAAATCAAATCCCAGCTCATCCCTCACTAGTGAGTGACCTCTCAGTTCATTATCTGTAAAACGGGGGTAATTATCATCTTTA
>NW_007766551.1:0-396 GCF_000696425.1 Galeopterus variegatus | reverse complement strand
TGCCCCATGTGTAGCTGTCGATGGCATGGCCGATGTGTTCGAAGCAGCCCTGGGCAGGGGGACAATGGGGGCTTGAGAAAATGCCCAGGGAGGCTGGCAGCTGAAGGCAAGAGTCACTGTGTGCCCTTGGGGAAGTCACTTTTTTCCTCCAGCCTTGATTTTCTCATCTGTACAATGAGGTCATGGCAGTGTCTACCTCCCAGGGTGGTTTGGAGGAGCTAGGGAGGTGATATTGAACCGAGGCCCTACGCAAGTAGGTGCTGCCATGATGTATGGCCTAGGTATGATTCTGACCCTCTGAGCCTCAGTTTCCCTCTGTGAAGTGGCAATCTTGGTAGCACTGCCCTCTGACAGCAGTTGCAGGGATTCCATGAGAGGGTACACATAAGCACTCTG
>NW_007766550.1:5821-6170 GCF_000696425.1 Galeopterus variegatus | reverse complement strand
ATTCCATAACTCCACTTTTAGTGATTATGCAAGTTGCTTCCCAACCATATCAAGTCTGAGGGTCTTATAACTAATGGGAAACATGTGCCTTTATAATAAAGTCAATGAAACCAAGTGTTTAAATATGCCCTGTATCTAACATACACATCTTCCCAAATTTTATAGGAACACAGGATATAAATCAGCCCAATTAACTAAAACTAATCTTTATGGAAAACTAACAAGGATGAAATAGAACCTAAAGTCCAAATGAACTTAGGAGAGCAACCAAAATACTGTGCTTTCAACTGGAAGTAACAAGCCAGAGAGATAAATGGTCTTACCTGAGATCCAAGGTAGACCTGAGCTA
>NW_007766550.1:0-206 GCF_000696425.1 Galeopterus variegatus | reverse complement strand
GGGTTTGAATAAATGCCAGTCACTGAACTGAAGACTTGACATAAATTATTTCATTAGACCCTCACAAGTAGTAGTTCCTCATACTGAGGCTTAGACACATTAAAAAAAAAAAAAACACAGAGATGCAAAGTTGCACTTTTTTGTGATTCCATAACTCCACTTTTAGTGATTATGCAAGTTGCTTCCCAACCATATCAAGTCTGAGG
>NW_007766549.1:5686-6170 GCF_000696425.1 Galeopterus variegatus | reverse complement strand
TGTTTCTTCATTGCCACGGGAACTGCATCCACAAAAGGCCACTCAGGCCCCAGGCATTCCAGTGGCTGCCCCAACAGGCTGGTGACACTCACCACGAGTCTAGGTATGACCAGGGTACCCAGGGACCAACACCAGGACATGACCTTCAGACACCCCAACTCCCACCACCTGGTCCTCCCAGTTCTCTGGGCTGAGCTTGGCTGCCCAGAAGGAATTAAGACTGTGTCAGGTCCGCTGCTGGCCGACCCGAACAGCCCTACAAAAAACACCTCGTTATCAGTCTCTCCCTTGGTGGGCGAGCGAATTGCCCGGATTCTTCTTTCCCTCTGGTCCCCGTTGGAAGGAGACGGGGGAAGAGAGCCGTGAAGACAGGTGAGCACAGCCGCCGGTCCCAACCAGCCCGTTAAAGGACACTCAGGTGCCGCAGGGGTTCTGTCGAGCAGTTCCATTTATTATCACACAAGCACTTGCTTTTAAAGGCAAA
>NW_007766549.1:2479-3317 GCF_000696425.1 Galeopterus variegatus | reverse complement strand
CCGTGGCTCCCGCCCGCTCCGCTGCCACCGCCATTCAGGGTCATCACGTCTGATGCCGTCTGGGGGACGAGGAACCGGGATGGCCGGGTGAGCCGCGGGGGAGGCGGACCCAGCGCGCCTGCCCAACTTGAAGTCAGGCGAGTTGCTCGGGGCCCAGGACCTGCCGCGGCCCACTCCCAGCCACCAGGGTCCGTGCACCCTCCCTAACCCGTGACCCATCTGGGCCTGGCCCATCTGTCCGCAACCCAGACGGTGCAGCCACCCCCATCCCGCTCCACCGGGACACTCACCCACTAGCACACAGACACGGCCAGGGCTAGGAGCCGTGATCGGATACAACCCACTCGCAGGCACGGGCTCGGACACTCGGATCCTCGCAGCTGCTGCAGCCGCCGCCTTCCCAGTCCGCGCTGCGTCCCCTATTTAAGCCTCCGCCCGCCCACGCCCACGCCGCTGCAGGCTGACGTGTCCGTCCCCCCAGGGGAACCCCCCCCACCCTCCTCTTAGGACCTCACTCCCACCAAGCCCCCGCCCCACCTGCCGGGGGGCGGCGCGGGTAGCTGTCTGGGAGTAGAGGGGCAGAGGAGTGAGTGTGGGCTGAGCGAGCGAGTGTGTGAGCACCTGCGCGAGGGCGAGGCGGGGAGAAGGAGGTGAGTGTGTGTGAATGGGGAGGGGGGTATGAAGGGGACAGAGCGGGCGGTAAGCCAGACCATCCAAGTTCAGCAACTCCCTTCTAGACAAGAATTAAGTCTGGCCCTTTAGAAGTGAATTCTCGCTTCCCTCTCTCCCAGTCCTGGCCTGTTGCCCAAGCAAGTAAACCGGTTATGGGCCGGACAGA
>NW_007766549.1:0-261 GCF_000696425.1 Galeopterus variegatus | reverse complement strand
GTCTCAAGAGCCAGTGTACCACCTCCCATCAGGAATTCTGGCTGGGCAACTTATGCCTCCTCCCTCCGCCTCAACCTCCATGACTGCCACTGGAAAGAGCCCCTGGGAGTCCAGTAGAGGGTGGGTGTGCGGTAGCTGTGGCCCTTCCCAGCAGGGGCCCAGATTTCCCCTCTGGTAATCTAAGCACTTGACCTCAGCAGTGTTTCTTCATTGCCACGGGAACTGCATCCACAAAAGGCCACTCAGGCCCCAGGCATTCCA
>NW_007766548.1:5917-6170 GCF_000696425.1 Galeopterus variegatus | reverse complement strand
AATGAGGATCCAGTAATAAGTTGATTTTGTTGAAGATTATGGAATGACATGAGAAACTGGCCACTTAACTTACTTCCTGATGGAACTGTAACATAAGAAATCCGACTTAAAGGAACAATCCCATAATCTAGACATTTTAAACCTTTCTCTGGCTTTTCAAAAATCGCTTCAAAAGTCAAACTATTGATACTCTCTATCAATCTTGCTTTCCTCCTTTTTTAAGCTCTCAAAAATCAGGTATTGAAAATTTTGG
>NW_007766548.1:0-267 GCF_000696425.1 Galeopterus variegatus | reverse complement strand
ACATTTCAGCCCACAGACTGGCTGACAGCCCTCCTTGAGCCACAGAAACCACCAGCGGTTTCTAGCAATTTACATCTCGTGGTGCAATGAAGATCCAGTAATAAGTTGATTTTGTTGAAGATTATGGAATGACATGAGAAACTGGCTACTTAACTTACTTCCTGATGGAACTGTAACATAAGAAATCTGACTTAAAGGAACAATCTCATAATCTAGACATTTTAAACCTTTCTCTGGCTTTTCAAAAATCGCTTCAAAAGGCAAACT
>NW_007766547.1:5907-6170 GCF_000696425.1 Galeopterus variegatus | reverse complement strand
TGTCCAGCTGGTGCCTGGCAGCTCTGTTCCTTGGGTCAATGTGGGGGCTGGGCAGAGAGACTGAGAGCCTTGAGGTCAAGTTTCTTGCCTTGGACACCTTGGAACATTGCTAGTGTTAAAGCTCCAGTGCCAGTTCTTGCTTAACTGACCTGAACTTGATACTTTCGTTTTATGTTTCCTAAAGCAGATCTGCTAAATTGCTCTAAAAACTTAAATAAAGTATGAAGCACTCAATTTTTGGTGCAGGAGGTTCCCATTCCTTT
>NW_007766547.1:0-463 GCF_000696425.1 Galeopterus variegatus | reverse complement strand
CCTAATATATGGTTTACATATTTACAAGATACTTGAAAAGGGGGCTATTTTTTGAGTTCAGGCTGTATTTAAAAACAAAACAAAAACAAAAACCCTCTTCTTGAAATCAGCCTTAAATAATCTGTAATAATTTTGAAGTATAAGGACTTAAGAAACTGTTAAGCTGCTTTGCTAAGCTTACTTTTTTTATATTAGGCTATGAGTGTGATAAAACTCAATGATGATGAATACATTTTAATTCATGGCTTAGCAGCCAAAAATTCAAGTTACCTTGGATGGTTAGTGATATAAAATCTGGTTTTATGTAAATTATATGTTAAAGCCCTTAAGGATTGTGTTCTCCCTGAGGAACATATTCTGGCATTCTCCTGGATGGCTGATGATGTGTGGTGTGTTTGACTTTGTCCAGCTGGTGCCTGGCAGCTCTGTTCCTTGGGTCAATGTGGGGGCTGGGCAGAGAGAC
>NW_007766546.1:5660-6170 GCF_000696425.1 Galeopterus variegatus | reverse complement strand
CTGATTATGCATAACAGATTGCATATTTAGTTGCTAATTTTCAAATTGCTATGTAATTTATTTATATATGTTGTCCTAAAAACATGAAAACTCTTGCAAATAGTCTAGTGACATATGCATGTAAACAAAGTGTAAGTATAGATGAGGGTATACAATGTATGCATGTTTTATAAATAAAGCTACTACCTCAAAAGTGATTTTTATAGAGAAGTTTTGGATAGGTTAGAATTGTAAAGGGAACTAGACACCTATTGTGGAAAAATAGAATTAAAAGATAATATGAATATTTCTGTGAACTTATAGTTGCATACTAATCCGAGCTGACTGGGTTGTATGTTTGACAAATTGTTGAATTCCTAAAAACAAATGAGTACTGAAAGAAAGGTAGCATTTAAATTTAATGGGTATCAGCAGAAAACTTGTTTCTGAATCTTCATTTGCATTTGAGAAAAAATAAATTGTTAAATTGAATTACAAATCGTGGTCTTTCCACTTATTTCAAGCTTCCAG
>NW_007766546.1:0-910 GCF_000696425.1 Galeopterus variegatus | reverse complement strand
AAGTGGTTCCCAGAGGCAGCTGCTGAATAGAGCTCAATATTTTGTTAAATGATTTTCTTCTTTGATGTTTATTACTAATGGATCTTCTTTAAGAAGCATTTAAGAGTAAAAAGAAAGGTTGTTTTTATTAAT
This sequence comes from Galeopterus variegatus, assembly GCF_000696425.1. Lineage (NCBI taxonomy): Eukaryota > Metazoa > Chordata > Mammalia > Dermoptera > Cynocephalidae > Galeopterus > Galeopterus variegatus. Next base: position 778 of record NW_007766546.1, on the reverse strand, counting down.
CTTCTTTCTCTTTGCCCACAGAACTCAAAGAAATGGTGTTATCTGCCAAGAGATCTGTTGTCTTTAATGAAAACTCAGACCAAGGTAATGCTTATTTTGAACTGATATTTTTTAGTCTGTTTAGTGCTGAAATGTGAAGCTAGTTGACTTTCCTTGATTACTGGTTTTACATATTGAATGACACATCAAAACAGTAAGTCATTATCTGAAAAATAGAAGAAAGGATTTATGATGATCACCATATTTATAAAGTGAACAGTAAAATTTTAAATATACTTGTATAATAGCTTATCAAAACATTGTGGATAATGGTTAATTTTGATACCACTTTTTCATTTATGTTAGTGTATAAACAGGATCTTGACTAGAAGATTGCATTCTCTTTGGAAATAACCCCAATTGGTGTATCATATTTACAAATTGTAGGCAATAAGAAAAATAAACTCTTAGCAGGGTACAGTGATGAAGTTTCTTACTTGTATTTAAGCATCAGTGAGATGGCTATACATACTATTTTCTGAATATGCAAAAAAATTTATAGAAATTTAATTTCTATAAAACCTCATCAAGTTTTATGAAGACGTCCTCAGGCAGAACACATATTTTCTTTGGAAAGATTGAATTATATCATATAGTTGTTGAATAGCATGCCTGATTATGCATAACAGATTTGCATATTTAGTTGCTAATTTTCAAATTGCTATGTAATTTATTTACATATGTTGTCCTAAGAATATGAAAACTCTTGCAAATAGTCTAATGACATATGCATGTAAAC
>NW_007766545.1:5755-6170 GCF_000696425.1 Galeopterus variegatus | reverse complement strand
GAAGTAATGAGGACCCCCCACTCAGGTGTCAGCAAAGGCTGAGTGGGAAACTCAGAGTTCTCCCTCCACTGGGCGGTCATGAGGCAGTGGCCTCCACGTCGCTGTCAGAGCACTGTCAGAGAACGCCAGCTAAAACAGAAGGTGTGAGTAAGATCTAGAGTCTCATGTATAATATGTACAGGTTTCAAGAGAAAATCACTCATCATACTGATGACCAGAAACGTCTCAAACTGAATGGAAAAAGATAATAATTAGATATCCACCCTAAAATGACAGAGATATTAGATTATCTGATAAAGATTTCAAAGCAGCCATGATAAAAATTGCTTCGACAAGCAACTATGAATCAGCTCAAAACAAATGAGAAAAGAGAAAGCCTCAACAAAGAAACAGAAGATGTAAAAAGGAAACAGTT
>NW_007766545.1:0-328 GCF_000696425.1 Galeopterus variegatus | reverse complement strand
AGAAACCTTTTAGATAATAACTGCTCTACTTTAGCTAAGTGACATAGAAAAAAATGTGGCCCCACCCACACCCATGTCAGGCAGTAAGAAGGTGCCCCAACCTCCCCACTAGGCGGGTATCAGAGAAGGCTGAGTAGTGAGCCAGGACTTTCATCCCCACCAACTGGTAATGAGGCCCCTCTCCCTTGCTGTCAGTGGAGACACCTGGGCAGTGTGGACTTCCACCCCTACCTGGCACTAACAAGGTACACCTTCTTCTCCTCACTAAGGTGGTTCCCAAAGAGGCCTAGCAGAGAGTCAGGGCTTTCAGCATGGCCCAATCAGGGAG
>NW_007766544.1:5433-6171 GCF_000696425.1 Galeopterus variegatus | reverse complement strand
CAGAAAGATTGTGGGTTTTTGTCAGTTTTGGTAGCACCATACCATGATGTGACTGCAGCCTAACCTCAAGCTAAAGCCTTAAAAATAGGAAATGTACCCAGTGTGGTGCCTTCTTCCAAGTTTCAACTCCTCTCCCAAATCTTCCAACTTTTGTTCACTCTCCAAAACCCTCAGTAGTTGCTGTTTGTATATTATTCAGAGTTTACAGTTGTTATCTGTAGGGTGGTCAGTCTGTTAAGACCTCACTCTGCATTCCAAGGCAGAACTCAACACTTTACATTTTTAAAAAAATAAACTTAATTTGAAATAATTTTAGATTTCCAGAAAAGTTACAAAGATAACACAGAGATTCCCTGTATACTTCTCATCCAGTGCCAGTTTCCTCTAATGTTATCCTCTTACATTATCATGGCCTATTTGTCAAAACGAAGAAACCAATATTGGTACATTACTAATTAACTAAACTCTTGATCTCATTCAGATTTCACCAGTTTTGTTTTTTATTTAATTAATGATATTTTTCTGTTCTAGGAGTCAATTGAGGATACCACATTACATTTGTCTTCTTAGTGATTGGTCTATGACAGTTTCTCAGTCTTTCCCTGTTTTGTTTGTTTGTTTGTCTGCCTTTTTTTTACCTTCACAGTTTTAAAGAGTACTGGTCAGGTAACCTATTAAATGTTCTTAATTTGTGTTTGCTGTATGTTTTTCTCATGATTAGACTGAGATTATGGTTTT
>NW_007766544.1:0-351 GCF_000696425.1 Galeopterus variegatus | reverse complement strand
AAATTACCCAGCCTCAGGTGTTCTGTTATAGCAACACAAAATGTACTAATACAAATATTTTTGTACATAAAGCTAGATGGGCGAGCTTAAAAATATTTAAATGAAGTATTCCAATAAAGCTTTATATTAAAATAAACAGTCCTGAGGTCACAGTATACTTTTTCAGATTTGTCACTCTCAATTTCCAATATGTAAAAAAATACAAATCTAATGTGAACTGGCTGAAAACAAAACAAAAGAACCCCTAAAATCAAATCTTTATTTCTACAATGTAGTTCCTCACTGCAAATTTATTAAGATAACAGATATACTTTGCTTTCCTATCCTCCAAACTTTAAACTGTAAGGAATT
>NW_007766543.1:5867-6171 GCF_000696425.1 Galeopterus variegatus | reverse complement strand
AAATTGTATAGAAGACCCTCCCAAGCCTCCGTGTTAGGGACCCCTCTCTAGACACAGAACATGACTTGCATCTGAATGCTTACATACGATAGTTATGTCAAACTCTAACTATTCTACATCATTCTGCCTTTGCCAGGTCAGCTTTTCCAGCAGGTGAACTGCTACACCCCTTCAAACCAAGAGACAGAATGCTGCTAAAGACATGGTGAGACCAGGGCCCAGACCAACAGACTAAGCAGTGGGTGGGTTCTTAGGACATCTTATTAACCACCCATACTTCCCTAAAGCTTGTCAATGTTAAGCC
>NW_007766543.1:2470-2701 GCF_000696425.1 Galeopterus variegatus | reverse complement strand
AAGCTCTCCTACCTCCACACCTCGTGCTGTCCTCCATTTTGATGGCAGCCCTGGGCTGCCGTCCACTTCGGGTGCAGCCCAGCAGATTCTTTTCCTTTAATAAAGCTTGATCGGTACCCAGTATCTCGGCTTGCTTTCTTTCAGTGCCAGCTGCCTTTTTTACTTTCTTTATATGCCAGAATGCTCAATCCTTCTGTTGAGCCAAGATTTTATGTAAATTAACTGTTCAAG
>NW_007766543.1:0-269 GCF_000696425.1 Galeopterus variegatus | reverse complement strand
GTGAATGAAACTCTACAAATCAAATGGAAACTACATTTGTCATGGAGACCTCAGTCCACACGAAAAACTGAAAAGATAAATCATACTTTAAAAGGACTCTAGACAAAATTTGCAAGGAAACTCATCTAAAATGGGATTGAAACATTTTCCATGGCCTTACTTCATATTATGGTGGCACCTAGAAGTGGACTCAAATTGAGTCCTTTTGAAATTGTATAGAAGACCCTCCCAAGCCTCCGTGTTAGGGACCCCTCTCTAGACACAGAACA
>NW_007766542.1:5512-6171 GCF_000696425.1 Galeopterus variegatus | reverse complement strand
CATAACAAAGAAGCAGTGAGAAAGTCAGATTAATTGTGCTCTTTAACATTGTGTCAAGCAAGGTAAGGTGCCAGGACCTCCTCCCATTTCCTACTCTTGTTCCCATAAACTTGCTGTTCAACATCATTTTTATCGTTGCTCATGGTCAGCCATTGGCAGAAGGACATGGTCGCTTTCATGTCCCACCCTGTCTACTCTTTCTAGTCTAGTCTAGTACCCCACTCCCCCATCATATGGCTAGTTTCTATATAGACTTGTCTTTGAACTTACGAAATGCATTTCATAAAAGATCTGAAGCACCTTCTAATAAATGTGATGTTATGAACAAAATACTGTTACTAGTAAGCACAAAGAACACTAATGTCAGCACTTAGTGGATTAAAAAAAATTAAATGGCAGAAGCAGAGACAGGTGAATGTCTTTTTGACTTTTGGGTAGAAAGCAATTTCCTAAATAAAATATAAATAGCCCTCATCATTAAAAATATTGATAAATTTGAATATTCCAAAAATACAATTTTTAATCATCCAATGGGATATAAAGTGAAAAGATGAACTACAAATCTCCAGAAGAAATTATGATTCAGATAATCATTAAATATTAACATTAAAAACATATAAGAAAACACAAAAATCATTAAGTAAAAGCAAACAAGTTTG
>NW_007766542.1:0-420 GCF_000696425.1 Galeopterus variegatus | reverse complement strand
ATTGTGGTGATTTGCTGAAGAGCACATGGCTGGTTATTGACTTACATTAAGAAGTTAAGACCGGCAGATCCTTTAGTAGAGGTCACATTGAGTTTTTTATTCATGAGTAGTGGAATATTTGGCAAATCACAAACTTTGTTCATCGTTTTCAAAATCACTGTATTTGGGGTCAGCGTAACTTGATTTGCATCATAGATCTGTTGCTTTTTAACAACTGATATGCGACAAGTAGTACAACATCTGAGCTAACAGTTTATAATCTGTAAAATAGAAATAATAATATCTACTTAATCACAATTTTTAAAGATTAAAGATATAGTATGTATGTGTCTGCACATTGCAGAGTTCCAGTTAACAATGGGGCCCCTTTCTCTTTGCTGCACCATCCTCTTCATGAACTTAGGTCACAAGTTAGTATCT
>NW_007766541.1:5913-6171 GCF_000696425.1 Galeopterus variegatus | reverse complement strand
CGACACTGAGGGTTGCGATCCATTGCCGGACACGGAAAAAAGACAAAAAAGACAAAAAAAATAATGTTTGTGGAAGATGAATGTGGAAACTTCTTTGCCAAATGTGAGTGCCTTCATATTTTAACTTAAACTTTTCCATATCATATCAGTAGGGAAACTTCAACTCTCTGTATCAACAGTGACTGAGAAGGGTCAACGTACACACAGCCTAGACTGACAAAGTCTAGGTATCTGAATTTCTTAGGTCCTGTCCCCATG
>NW_007766541.1:0-635 GCF_000696425.1 Galeopterus variegatus | reverse complement strand
TTATTCGTTTCTCAGTTAAATTCAGGGCTTAAATTCAAATAAAAGGTGAAATGACTGTCAATCTGCATATTTTAACTTAAAACAGCTTTCAATTTGGTGTGATTTTTACATTCTTCCCTCCCATATTGAAGATTTAGTCTTGAAAATTAGGTTTCCAGTGAAAACAAGAACATCTCTCTCATTGCTCTATTATAGTTATTTTTTAAAAATTCCTCATTCTTCCAAGGTAATGAGATAGGAGGTGATCAGTTTCCCCTGGGATCAGATTTCAGGCCACTCCCCTAGGACTGAAGCTCCACCTCTGAGTCCTAAACTACAGTGGCTTGTTGCACCTATTTCTGGTACCAGCACGTGGAGATTGACACTGCAGGGCATAGATTTATATAATCTCACTGGCCGAGCAGGCTCAGTAAAAAGGAGTTTACCCCTTAAATGACCTTCCACTGGAGGCACTAGTGAGCACAGACTATATTTGAATGTATTCAGTGCATGTGGTGGAATTTGACCAAGGAGCATGTTCTAAAAGAAACCAACTGAGCATGTGCAGGACTAGGTTACATAACTGGGAATCACTCTCTTAGTAGAATATTCATTAGATAACAGGAATATGTATAGATAGTGTAACTATAAAAGTC
>NW_007766540.1:5872-6171 GCF_000696425.1 Galeopterus variegatus | reverse complement strand
CTGGACCAGGGAAGATAAACACGTAACATCTTTTATTGGGGGGCTAATGGTGCTAGTCTTGTGAGCCTAACCATAAATCTTAAGGCACCACAGTTAATTAACTACACAACTTGTTATGAGAGTCTGTCTAAGAGAAAAAAATATGTATAAAAAGCCTTGGTATTTTAAGTTTGGGGTCACTTATGAAAAAGGCGACCCAGCATATGCTGAATAAACACCTCTTGCTTAAATTGCAGTGATCTCTTGTCTCGTGGTCTCTGTGAAGCGAGTCACTCCAGCGTGTAGGATTTGTGCCCAGG
>NW_007766540.1:0-232 GCF_000696425.1 Galeopterus variegatus | reverse complement strand
CACAGGAACCCCGGGTACAATTGACAGTGGGGAATCAATTAGTCAATTTTCTAATCAACATGGCTGCAATGTTCTCTGTGTTAAATACTAGGTTGGAAAAGGACTTTAACCGACCTGTGCCTATAATAGGAGTAACTGGCAAACCCCAACAAAAGACCTTCTTGCAACCTCTTAAGTGCCATCTTGGGGACAAAACCTTAAGACACAGCTTCTTGTACCTGCCTGAATGTCC
>NW_007766539.1:5587-6171 GCF_000696425.1 Galeopterus variegatus | reverse complement strand
GTTCCAGTAAACCGCTCAGTCCCAGCTACTGTGGGATGGTTTTCTGAGGGCTGTTTCAGTTATAAAACTGAAAGCCCTGCATCCCAGGTACCTTCCTCAGTCTAGGGCCCACTGAGATGGTTGGTCCCTAGCTCCAGGTCTCTCATAGCTGAGCTGGAGTCATCACAAGGCTCAACAGGAGCAGGATGGCTTCCACGCCCACCTGGTTGCTGGCAAGATTAATGTCCTGGTGGCTCTTGGCCGGACGCTACCCTCAGTTCTATGCCACATGGGCCCCTCCAACATTTTTGTGTGAAATATGCAGGATTAATTCACCAAAGCAAGCAACTGAGAAGGCAGCAGACAGAGTGTGTTCGCAAGTGCAAGCCAATGTCTTTTGTAACCTAACCACAAGTTGACATTCTAAGACTTTGCTGTACTATGTTAGTTGGAAACAAGCCTCTGGGCTGACATGCTCCAGGGGAGAGATTATAAATTGGCATGAATAGCAGGAGACAGGGATCTTTGAGGGGCATCTTAGGCATTGGCCTAAAACACTTGTCCTCCAGGAACCTCATTCCACAGCTACAGAGACCTCAACTTTT
>NW_007766539.1:0-279 GCF_000696425.1 Galeopterus variegatus | reverse complement strand
CACATAAAACGAAACCCTTTGCATCTCTAATCTGTTCATTACGTTCAGCCTGATCCCTTCCCCCCCTCTTTATTTATTGCTGGTAACAAATTGCTACAAAAATTATTAGCCTAAAACAGCATGTGCATTGGCACAGGTTGACTGGGTTCTCTGCATGGGATGAACATTTCATCTGAACTTCTCCAGAATTTTCCTTGTTCGAGCACTGAAAATCCTTTGTTCCAGTAAACCGCTCAGTCCCAGCTACTGTGGGATGGTTTTCTGAGGGCTGTTTCAGTT
>NW_007766538.1:2747-6171 GCF_000696425.1 Galeopterus variegatus | reverse complement strand
CATATTGGTTGCAGAATTAGAGCACACAACAAATTCTGGAGGATATTACTCCACCATGTAAAGTATTGAAACAGAGATCTTCTGATAAGTTTCAAAATGTGATACCAATGTTCCAATCATAGTTTTTGAATTTTTAAATAATGGAAACATTTTTGTTCACCAATGCATTACAGGGCTACCTCAGAACAGGATTATTGTAGTTCTGAAGCTATTCATTTTAGTGTGGTGCTATCAAATAATAGAGAACCATCCGAACATAAGGCCATAGCACTTTCTTCCATAAGGAAGTTGTCATAGGGAGTACCCCATGAGGCTAGATTTCAGGTTGAGAAGCATGAAGTAATAATGGCCAGGGGATGAACCACGGACATTTGTAATTGCTCATATCACTTATGTGTGTCTTCAAGAAAAGGAGTGCTGGTGACTGCTGTGCATGCCTAATTTTATAGATTAGTAGAATAGACAACACCCTGTTCATGATGGGAAGTGCAGGTTGTGTGGTACCTTGGTGGCTGATTGTCAATCATGCAGATTCTACTGGGTTCTGTTTAAAAGTCAGAAGCAGTTTCTAAAAAGGTGAATAGTTCTCTGCAGAGGAAGTTATTTGCTTTAAAATCCTAAAGTTTTGATCTGTAATTCCCTGCAGGGGCCTATCAAAAGTTCTGAACAACCCCTATTTGCCAAATATACTTTTCCATATGTATGTATAATAATAATAATAATAATAAAATGATAAAAAAGAACAATCATAAGTGCTGGGTCATATGTCCCTCATAGCACAGCTTGCAGGGGAGACCAGACTTTTCAATGTGTTTTACTGTGTTTTCTCTTGTTTTGTACCCCCCTAAAAATGGACATGATTTTGGGTAATTTTGTAAATAAGTGGGAGTAACTTACCTAAAATTGCTATATGCTGCCTCCAAAATTCAAAGGGGCCTACTGAATTTCAAATAAATGAAGTTGTATTTGATTTTTATTCTTGTTTCATTAATTAAAGAGGGCATTTTAATTATGTGCAAACAAAGCACAATTGTCAACTTCATGCTGGAATTATTCTGTGTAATTTCAAGGAGATTCTAGTCATTATTCATGTCCAAGAGACCTAGCATTTGCCTAAATTACCTGTTTTGTTGATTATGAAGAATTAGTTGCTAGTGATTCTCCAGAGCTTGAGTCCCCAGGGCTATAGACTTAGATGTGAAAGCCTTGGTCTTCCTGTCATACTGAGTTGACAGAAAAACAGGAGGGTGGTGATCTGATTCTCTGTAGCAGGTAAATTTTTTCAGGTTTTCTATAAAGAAGTGCAAATAGTGTTTTCCTGATTTAGTAATTGGGGGTCTCTGATTTTACTTTTAATGTTAAGTCGCTATAAATGTTATCCAATTCTGAACCTATTTAAAGGAAGAAGTTAACACTCATGTTTCACAAACAATAGAATAAATTTGCTACTTGGAAATGGATATATATCCATATTGTCTTTATATGCACTTTACATTGTTAAATAAACTGTTACAAGAATGAAATCTAGTTAGTCTTAGGAGTATTCTTACCTGATATGTCTTGGACCCTTAAAAGGTAACTATGCAATGTCTTGAATATAGTAAAAGCTAACCATTAGACTACAAACCCTAATAAAATGCACACTCTGCTCTGGTCAAGAGTAGGCCTTTGTCCTCCACAAACCCTCAGCAATTAAGATAATCAATGAGAGAAGATACTTTTATGGGATAAGTTGCTAATATGGGATTGCTATGCTCTTTTTCTATATTTTCCTAATTTTTTATACTCATAATTAAAACATATTATCTGAAAGGTTTTAGTTGATTTGCAAAACCAGTGTAGAAGCAAAATGCAATAGCAGGGTATGTTCTCCTTTGAGGCAATTATTTCACATATTCTTTCACAGAATCTTCACTGATGCATGTATTCATGTGCAAACATTGTGCATCAGTTATGTGCATTCTATGACACTAACAAATATGTGGATGTACATATTGCAATGAAATAAGTATTTTTAATGGAAACACAGAGTGCAATGGAAATGCAAATACATTTCAAAGACTCAGCTTTGTTTGGTATATATGTAGCAGCTATCTGCATGAGGCATGTTCTCCGTCGAGTAAACTAGGACCAACAACTCTTCCTTCTCATTTTCTTTCCTCTAACACCCAAAGTCTTGACATAATTATCACTCACCCCCAAGAATCTTCTCTTTGGCAGGAACAACTCTTTGCAAGCACACCATTGGATTGAAAATAATTATGGTGAGGGCAGCAAGAAATGTGAGTCTGAGGACAACCATTGCCATATTAAGTTTCACAGATTACCCAGAACTTCAGATCCATCTCTTCTTTGTGTTTCTGATAATATATGTTATCACTGTGGTAGGAAACGTTGGAATGATAGTCCTCATCAAGATCGACCCCAAGTACCACACCCCCATGTACTTCTTCCCCACTCATCTTTCTTTTGTTGATTTGTGTAACTCTTCCATCAGCACTCCCAAGCTGCTTGAGAACCTGGTCATGGCAGATCAAAGCATCTTCTACTTTAGCTGCATTTTGCAGTATTTACTCTCCTACACAGCTGTAGTGACCAAGCTATTCCTGCTTGTAGTGATGGCCTATGACTGCCTGGTGGCCATCTGTAATTCTCTGCTTTACACAGTGGCCATTCCACAGAGGCTCTGTGACCTGGTAGTGGCTGGGTCATATCTTTGGGGTATGAGCAGCACCTTGGTACTCCTTTGCTACACTATCCATCTAAACTTTTCTGGATATCATGTGATCAACCACTTTTTCTGTGAGTCCACTGCTCTCATCGCTGTGTCGAGCTCTGATACTCACATCCCCCACGTGTTCTTTTCTGGCTTTGCCACCTTCAATGAGGTGAGTACACTGCTGGTCATCCTCACATCCTATGTTTTCATTCTTGTGACTGTACTAAAAATCCATTCTGCCAGCGGGCGTCACAAAGCCTTCTCCACCTGTGCCTCCCACCTGACTGTCATCACCATCTTCCAAGGGACCGTCCTTTCCCTTTACTTTGTGCCCAAGTTCCAAAACTCTCGACAAACATTCAAAGTGGCCTCTGTATATCACACAGCCATCAATCCCATGCTGAACCCTCTGATCTACAGCCTAATGAATAAATAGTTGAAGGATGCCTTTAGGAAATGAATGCACATAGAAGTCCCATTTCTTTGATCCAATCTCAAAAGACATTTTCAATATTCATGAACTACTGGAACAGAGTCTAAAATTTTTTCTAAAACTTATAGATTTTTTTATGATTTTTTAAATCAGTGATTGTGATGGCTGGAATTGATTAATTTAAATTCCCTGAAGACATCAAGACAGACATTTCTGAGATGAATTCCACAGGATTTGGATCCATAAAGCATCATTTTTTTCCCAACTCTCTA
>NW_007766538.1:0-1145 GCF_000696425.1 Galeopterus variegatus | reverse complement strand
AAAATTATACCAGCAATATTATATATAAGCAATGCATTCATAAGCATTATTTATAATAACAACTGACTTTATAAAGTTTAATATGAAGGTGATTGAATAAACTATGGATCTAAATATTTAAGTATACAACCGTAAAAATGGAAAAAGGAAGGTTTTTATGTATTCCTATAGATTTCCCCACAGAATTCTTAAGTGAATAAAGACAAGATTTAGAAAACATTTGTATAGTATGATAAAATGTGTGAAAGAAGAGAGAAAAATAAACCAAAAACTAAAAAANTTAATTAAAGAAGATTGCTGGAGTCATTTCATAATTACTAGATTGTGCTTTAATATTATTATTCAAAAGTTTGGAGACTTAGATTTATCAGGTCTGGAAATCACGTTTTCTCTAGTCTAATTCACACAGAACGAATATAGATACTGAAGAACCAGATTTCAGAAATTTTTTGTTAACGTTTGCAAAAAATGACTAAACAATCACAAATATCTGGTAACAGATATTATAAAAGTTAAAGCAAAAATTGAATGAGGTATCTAACCATACAGAATTTAAAACGAATTGTAAAGTTTCTGTTATTAAAATAGTGTCACATTGGGGTAAATAGATAGCCATGTAAGAAAGAAATAAAATTATGTATCTTTCTCATTTCATACAGTAAAACAGAGATCTAAAAGCAGATTTAAAATTAAGTTTACATGAGTATAAAAAAAAACTTCTCTGTAAAAATAACAAAATAAATTAATATGACAAGTGAAAAACTGAGATAGTCACTACTTGGAACATATATAGTAGAGGTGAAAATGACAATCTTATAGAAAAAATTACATAAGATTTAATTGTATACTCTAGTAAAAGTAATACCAATAGCCTTTAAACATATGAAGAGTTGTTCAGCCTGATTCACAATAATAACGCTAATGAAAACTGCCGTGTATTACCATTTCTCACCTATCGTAGTGGAAAAAATCTAAAAGTTTAATAACACATTCTGTAAGTGAAGCTGTGGGGAAATGCACTTTTAGACGTTTGGAGCAGGAATGTAACAAGTTACAACACCCCAAATGGGCGATTTTGAGTACGAGTGACATTACATATGCATTTGTCCTCTTGCAAAGCATTCACAGTTCTAGGAATCTATCCC
>NW_007766537.1:5878-6171 GCF_000696425.1 Galeopterus variegatus | reverse complement strand
GACCGGCCGCACCATGCTCAGCCAGTGAGCACACCGGCCATCCCTATATAGGATCCGAACCCGCGGCGGCAGTGCTCCCAGCGCCGCACTCTCCAGAGTGCACCACGGGCTCGGCCCTCGATGTCCTACTTTATCCAATGACTTCATTGGCTGATGACTCTAAGGCATAGGCCATTCCTATCTTTTAGCATGGGTAGATTTGCAGGTACATTCTGGAATCTTGAATCTTTACACTACCTGGGTGCTTTCTGAGCCTTCATACTGTATGTTGTTTGTTCTTCCTTCTCTGGTTG
>NW_007766537.1:0-287 GCF_000696425.1 Galeopterus variegatus | reverse complement strand
AAAATTTAGCTGTTCCCAACCCCCAAAATTTTTATAATATGTTTATATGGATGATGTGACATTTCCTTTTTTAAAAAAATATGTTTAAAATAGTTGGATTTTACTTGTCCTGCTATTTGCCGTATGTTTGAAAAAGTAGACATTGGAAGGGTTGACTTCAGGATTTGCAAATTAATGGCTCCCTGTCTTTTGCTACTCTGATGGACTCTCACTCTATGTAGTACTAGGTTAAAGACAGCTTCGATGTCCTACTTCTTTTTTTTTTTTTTTTTTTTCCTTTTTGAGAC
>NW_007766536.1:5071-6171 GCF_000696425.1 Galeopterus variegatus | reverse complement strand
CCTTGAATTCTTTCCTGTGGTGGAGTCAAGAACCTGGTAAGAGGATGGGGTGGGTTGAGGCCGACTATTGGGTCCCCCGGACCCTACCTCTGACATCAGTTACCTTCAGTTGTTCTCACCCTGAAGGCCCCTTCATATCAATAACACAGGTTTTATCACCTGTGGATTACTAAAACATTTATACCTATCAATCATTTGGCAAATGTGTATTGTATTATCCTCAGTATAGCTGTGGCTTCTTAAAGACAATGTTTTCAGCTTCTTTATATTCACCACAATACTGTTCTTTACAATAAAATTGTGTTGGCATATATATTGAAAACACATTATAATTTAATTGGAATTTGAAATTACAACATTATTGAATTTGATTGTATACTCCAAACGAAATTGAATTATAATAGGAAGTTGGTGATTCTCTGTTGTTTCATTGAAATTTTAGAGAATAAAAGCACCCATTTTTGATGTAATTATGACAAAGACACTTTAAGGTAATGATATCACATTATTTCTTTAATTTGGGAAATACTATTACATGATGCGTCTGAATTTGTTAACATAACAAAAATATAATGAATAGTTTAAAATAGTCTTCTAGGGAATAATAATGTATTTCATAAGAGGTTTATAGTGTGTGGGGTATTTATTTAATTCTAACTTTACTAATATCTGAAGAATTGAAGACTTGAAATATTTTTCTTTTTTCTATAGAAAAGGTTTTTAATGTAACTGCAAGGCTTCAGAGCAGCCAGCTTTTTCTGCTTATAAGTTATTTCACAGTGTGAGAGCTTGAATGAACAAGTAAAAGATTACCAAATATAACAGAATAAAAGCAAAACGAGAGCTGTAAGATTTTTATATTGCTGCGGATCTTTGGTTAGGCACAAAGAGGTGTATTTGCTCCTTTCAAGAATGTACATGTGATTCTCAAAATTTTGATTCTCAAAATTAAGCTGATACAGTCATTAAATAGTTTGTTAATTTGGGAGCAAAACTTTAGAAATAAATAGGCACGAGGATGAGAAGCTTATCTGATCAGATTTTTCTTAACAGTTACAATTCAATAAACCCAGTGAAGTTTTTAAAGATTTGTCTTTTAT
>NW_007766536.1:0-211 GCF_000696425.1 Galeopterus variegatus | reverse complement strand
TTTTGTCTATTTCTGCTTTTAATTTTGTCAGATTTTGCTTCATATAATTAAAACTATGTTATGAGTGAAATAGATTTAAATTGTTTTACTTTTCTTTTGGGTTGACTATTTAATAATTTTTTAAAAGTCCTGTGAATTTGTATTGGTGTATCTGAAATTTTACATTTTATAATAGCAGTATATCTACATGAGATTTCTTGTGATTAGAGTC
>NW_007766535.1:5947-6171 GCF_000696425.1 Galeopterus variegatus | reverse complement strand
GTTCTGTAATTATCAAGATGAAAAAAAATCATCAGGAAAACTCTCCAACATCTGATCCAGAGTGTGCTTTTGAAGAAGTGGGGTACACTGGGTTTAAAATGAATACTGTGCACATGAGAACATAAATCCGTATGTGCTGTTTTTAAGCCAACTACTTGGGCCATAGCAGTAAGGACCTGCCTAATTCTTGTTGACTCCTAGGAGGAGGGGATCAAAAGAGCACA
>NW_007766535.1:2416-3109 GCF_000696425.1 Galeopterus variegatus | reverse complement strand
ACACATGCATATACATATGCAAAAACACAGGCACTGTTCTGCTGCACCTTGGGACAATATTGCCCAGGCTTTGGTACTGAAACAGAAGGGCTAAGGGACAAACTGTGTGGCTCTCAGAAGTTAGTGTACATTTGCTTAAGAATAGAGAGGAGATAATACATTTAGATTTATATTCACATACTCATTGTCAGGCAATTCCAACTAGGAAAGGCTGTTTACCTTAAAGGAAAAAAAAAAAGAAAGAAAGGTTACTAATTAGAATAGCTGAAATCCAAAACACTGACAACACCAAACACCAAATGAGAACGTAAAGCAACAAGAACTCTCACTATCACTGGTGGGAACATAAAATGGTACAGATACTTTGGAAGACAGTTTGGTGGTTTCTTACAAAACAAGAGCATACTCTTACCAAAAAATCCAGCAATCACACTCTTTAGTATTTACCCAGAGGAACTGAAACCTTATGCCCATACAAAAACCTGCACATGTTTATAGCAGTTTTATTCATAAATGCCAAAACTTGGAAGCAACAAAGATGACCTTCAGTAGGTGAATAAACTGTGGCACATCCACACAGTGGAATATTATTCAGTGCTGAACAGAAATGACCTATCAAGTCATGAAGAGAAACAAAAGAAACTTAATTGCATATTACTAAGGGAAAGCCAATCCAAAAAGGCTACATATTGT
>NW_007766535.1:0-823 GCF_000696425.1 Galeopterus variegatus | reverse complement strand
GACTGATGAGCAAGGAACTGTTGAAGACAAGAGCTGTCAGTGCTCTGTGACCATGGAGAGCGCCCATTGAAGACTGAGATTGCTTAACCAGGCATAGTGACATGACTTGAATATATTAAGAGAAAAAGAAAAAAAACTTCACAAAGAGATTAAATGGGCTGGTCCCAATTCTGTTAAATAGTCTATTTGATCACAGACAAAAGACTAGAAAGACAGGCCAATTGTTAAACAATGGTTGTCTCAGGATGACAGGCTAATGTGTGGCTTTTACGTTCTGCTTTGTGCATCTCTATGTTCCAAATTTTCTCCAATAAATATGCATATTTAAATTTTTTTCTTTATTGTACATGTTTACAGGGTACAATTCGTTGTTTCAATACACACATATATTGTATAATGATCTAATCAGAATAGTAAGCATATCCATCACCTAAACAGTTATCATTTCTTTGTGGTTATAACATTCAAGATGCTCTTTTCCTGCTATCTTGAAATATACAATACAATATTATTAGCTATTGTCACCTTAGAGCACCAGAACTTATTCTTCCTATCTAACTGTAACTTTGCAACTTTGTACTGGTCTACCAACCTTTCCCTGGAAATATGTATTATTTTTTTACTCAAAATCAAGAGAGAGAAAAACTATGAGAGAATGATTCTCCATCAACGGAGTTGCTACTGAGGGTTCTGTAATTATCAAGATGAAAAAAAATCATCAGGAAAACTCTCCAACATCTGATCCAGAAGTGGGGTACACTGGGTTTAAAATGAATACTGTGCACATGAGAACATAAATCCGTATGTGCTGTTTTTAAGCCAA
>NW_007766534.1:5959-6171 GCF_000696425.1 Galeopterus variegatus | reverse complement strand
ACTTGAATAAGCTGCTATATTTCCTCCCAGCCAGCTCTTTCTGCATGTCCAGGTGTTCCGCATGGCTTTCACACTATGTCTACAATGTCATACATCCTCCAGGCCATGAGAAGACACAGTGCACTCACCTTGGTTAATCGCAGGGATGTCTTCGTCCCAGGACACCTGGCTCCCATCAGGGGTGAGGCCTTCTGGGAAGCTGGTACCACAGG
>NW_007766534.1:3322-4158 GCF_000696425.1 Galeopterus variegatus | reverse complement strand
AGAGAAGGCAGGAGAGGCTCAGGGTTAGGGGAGTTGCCTGGACTCACAGGACTCACTGTAGAACCAGGACCCACAGCCTGGTCTGTCCCACAAAACCTGCACTCACTGCACCACATGGTCTCGAGAGATGAGGTGGAGTGAGGGTCTAGCACCCAATTCCTGTCCCTGCCCCACCTTTCACTCTGCAGGTCCAGCTCACATGGGGCAAAACACTCAGAGTGGCCAGGCGGATGGACCCAGAAATAGGTGTTAGACAGTGGCTTAGTTAGTTGTGGGCTGAACACGGAAGCAAGCTGAGACACACCCCAGGAGCACTTACCCGTACATGGGGATGATAGAAATGAAGTCTCTTTGGCCCTGGTAGGCCACAAACCTGATGCACGTGAGACGTTCAAACTCAGCAAATGCCTCCAGGATGACCTCGCGGCTGTGCTTGTCTGGGGAGGACACCCTGGCTGAATCCCCCTGAGCCTTTGTGGCCCTTGGAAGTCCACATGGGGGGCTGGGCGCAGGGCTTTGACCTCACTCTCCCAAAATAGAGAGCCAAGAAAGGGCAGCACAGTCGTGCTGGGGAGGAAGGCTGGGCTCCGGACAGGCCCTGGCTGTGTGAACTTGGGTAGGTCACTGTCCTCTGGACCACGTGGTCTACAAGAGGGACCAGGGAGTCCCTAGATATCCCTTCCCTTATCAGCTCTTCCAGGATTTTAGCCCTCTCAGGAGGCCATCGGGAATAAAAGGGCTTCTGTGGAAGGGCCCTTCGGGTTGTGGTGGAGAAGATGTGACGATGTAAGGGGGGGTCCGGGAGGAGCCCGAGCTGCTTCGGGAAGAAGGGCTGG
>NW_007766534.1:1171-1583 GCF_000696425.1 Galeopterus variegatus | reverse complement strand
TCTAGGGACAGGCCGAGCAAACCCCAGGGTCTCTCCCTCCTGACTTTGGAGCTGGAGCTTCCCTGAGCACTAAGGCTACATGGCCTCAGGCAGGTCACACAGCCCCTCTGAGTCCCAGCCTACAAATGTGTGATACCATACCTGTCTATCCGTATGGGGGACGAGATGGAGATGCCAGACAGGAATGGTGATTGGGGAAACAGACACCACTTCAACACTGATGATCTTACACAGCAGGAAACCAAACTTCAGCATTTCTAACAACTACTTCGAAGTTGCAAAGAAATCCAACAGAATCACTCTTGAGTATGCTTTCTGCCAACCACACAATTCTATCTAAGGTAAAATATGTTGAATATTCATGACCTTAATAAGGTCACTGATACAGGTGTACTAGGAGGGGATAGGAAGT
>NW_007766534.1:0-1114 GCF_000696425.1 Galeopterus variegatus | reverse complement strand
TTGAATATTCATGACCTTAATAAGGTCACTGATACAGGTGTACTAGGAGGGGATAGGAAGTATATGTGGCAGAATGACACTTATGCACTTTTATAAAGCAATTTTTTTTATATGTAGGTGAAATAACATTTTCCCTTGAAAGCGATTATCTTATGAAAACTTAAGTGTAATTAAGTTTAAGGTGGGAAGCGGGAGAGGGCCAGGGAAGAAGGAAGGCTCAGCCTGAGCCCCTGGGAGCTCTGCACCACCACTGGCACTACAGACCTGGCCCACCATGAGGCAGGGGCCAGACTTACATCTGTTATGAGTCACTGTGAGCCACCTAGACAGGGGAAGGAGGCAGCTCCTTTGGCCAAGGGCCATTCTTAGGTAATGGGTACAGCCATGAGGCATTAGCAGCCAACATTCCCAGCAGCTGGGGACAGTCAGGTGCTTCCCAGTAAAGGACTCGGGCAGGGCATGGGCAGCTGTCACTACTAGGCTCACAAATGCTGTTGGGGCCAGCAGCCTCTGAGAGTTTTCTCATGGCATTTGAAAAGTCTATGCCAAGGAAGACTCATTGGTTCTAGTTACCTTCAGACCATTCACAGTGAGCAGAAGGTGGGGTGGTACCTGGCCCAAGGCTCAGCAGGTGCTGGGCTCCCTATCAGCTCTCAGAGAAACAGGGCAGATCACAGCAGTAGATTCCCACCCCGCCCCTCGGGCGAGGTCACCCCCTTCCTCCAACACCCCGGCCCAAGTGGCTCCAACATCTGAACTCCAGTCTTTGTCTACCTGCTTTATCCCAGGCTCTCTGTATGTCCTCGCTCCTCGGCCAAGATCCCCAGACAGGCAGGCCCTGAGCCTTAGATGACTGTCTTTGTACCCCCAACCCCTCCCACCTTTTCCCTCAAGAGGGGGTTAACATGTCCTCAAACATCCGCTATTGATTTAACTCAATGCCCAGCTCAGAGCCCCAACAACCTATGCTTTTATCAGGCCATTTTTAAAAACCTATGGTTTTTCCTCTTATAAAACTTACAATCCACAAGATACAGAAAAATAGACTTCAGCACTTGAATAAGCTGCTATATTTCCTCCCAGCCAGCTCTTTCTGCATGTCCAGGTGTTCCGC
>NW_007766533.1:5967-6171 GCF_000696425.1 Galeopterus variegatus | reverse complement strand
TGTAGATGTTACATCAGAAATTTACACACACGTGTGCAGTTATATGGGTATATATGCATGATGGTACTTCAGGAAGTTTGTGGAAAAACAGAACTAAAAGATAACATGAATCTTTCCATGAACTTTCTGAAACACACACATATATTTTATTTATATATATATAAGTATATATATTTGTATATATATACATGTATATCCCTGCAA
>NW_007766533.1:0-477 GCF_000696425.1 Galeopterus variegatus | reverse complement strand
AAAAAAAAATTTTTTCAAATGACGTGTACAAAAAAGATAAAATCCACAACACTACTACTTCCAATTTATCTCATTTCTAACTACATCTCCCATGTTAAATTGGATATGATGTATCCAACTGGTACTCTCCTTTGTTATTCCTGACACCCTCAGTGATAATTCTAAAACACTGTCAGAAAGAAGTTGCACAGGGTTTTCTTCACATAAAAGAGGTTCTTTATATAAAATATATTTTGCCTACTTCTATAGAAACTTTACACTTTGACCAAAAAAAGCATCATCAGAGCTTGTCTCTTTCAAAAATTAACACAAGGCGAACTTGCCAACTCTCATCTTTTAAAAGTAGTTTCTAACTTGTATAATATTCTCACCCCACCTCCACATTGTTTTCCAGTTGTAAAGTTTTACCAATAAATTGTAGATGTTACATCAGAAATTTACACACACGTGTGCAGTTATATGGGTATATATGCATGA
>NW_007766532.1:5804-6171 GCF_000696425.1 Galeopterus variegatus | reverse complement strand
GTTCAGATGAACCACTACATCACAGCGACCACACATGATGACGTTAACATGCTGCTGGAGGAAGCAAGCCAAAGACCTCGATCTGGTAATAGGCCAGTGAAGTGGATAGCTGCTGCTTCTGCCACTCAGCATCTACTGACACTCTCTCCTCCAAGCAATGCACCCTCCCCACCCAGCCCAGGTATTCAGGTAACGCTGCTGGTGACTGAGGCTAAGTCAGGGAGTGTGTCTGTCTCCTTGGCCTTAAAGACAGGTGCCGGGAAGGCCACATACTCTCACTCAGGGCAATCAAGAACAGGCAGTTCTGTTATGGGATTGTTTCCACTCTTGGGAAAGTGGGCTCAGTCTTCTGAGTGTTGTGATAATA
>NW_007766532.1:0-314 GCF_000696425.1 Galeopterus variegatus | reverse complement strand
TCATTTCTTCCTCAAGCTTCTGAGAGAGAAAACTATCAACTAGTCAAGTCAGGAGCTCTGCATTTAGCTGGTGGAACAGCAGGACAGCTCAGGACCCCATCACTGTAAAGCTCTGCCCATCTGCACCTTTCTGATCTATGACGGCTTCAGGAGGAGAACCTCACCTTAAGCAAAAGCTGCATCCATGAACAAGCTGTTTGAGAATCCACCAGGAGAGGAATACATTGGCCTTGTTTCTGAACACTGAGTAGCTGTTCAGATGAACCACTACATCACAGCGACCACACATGATGACGTTAACATGCTGCTGGAGG
>NW_007766531.1:2001-6171 GCF_000696425.1 Galeopterus variegatus | reverse complement strand
AAGACATAGTTAAATCTATACAACTAATACAGTTTTTAATAGAAAAGAACATCTGTGGGGGGAAAATGAGTAATCCTATCCAGGAAAAACATACTCCTAAACTTCCACACTTTTTTTCAGCAGATTGCAAGGCAAATAGAAGACTCACTAAATTGATATAAATTTACCAATTGAAGGTGTATTTGTGGAAATAGAAACTGTCTCAAAACTTTTGCTAATTACAGGTTCTATAAATAAGTATGATCCCTTCAGCAGTGTTGATTTTTTTTTTATTCTAAGTTTTTAACTTTGTTTTTTGAGAAGTTATTTTCAGATGTTTCAGCTACACTCCTGTACTATACTGCAGCATGTATGAGTATATGCCACTCATGCCGCACCACAAAAGTAGAAATATCAGTTGAAAGACATTTCTTAAAGCTGGACTCAAAAGGCATTACCATTTTAGAACACAGTCCAGCAACAAAATATCAGAAGGTTTATCTTTTTTTATGATTGCTGCTAGTGACTTAGGAGATCCTTTCACCTGTACCACTGAAACACTGTCTATAAACAAACCAAAAATGGTTTGTAGTGAATTAAAAAAAAAAAATAGTGTCAGGTATTATTGAAAGTACATAAAACATTCAATTCTGGTTTCATCTTTTTTTTGGCAACAATTTAAAGAATGTCTAAAACAAAGAAATAAAAATTGATTAGGCATTTTTTTTCCTTTTCTTATATAAAATTTTAATTTTCCATTTCAAAACCACTTTGTGTCAATAAAATTTAGTGGTGTGTAAATAAAGTACTTGCCCTAAGGATTATGCTGAAGCTTAAAGTACTAAGTACTTGAGTTTACATATCCTTGGATTAATCCATAACTTATGCAAAGTTGAGTAAAGCTGTTCCACTGAATCTATGATTTCTATCTCAAAGTTATATGACAAATCTATTAGTTAAATAAGTTCCAATGCATACCTCTATTGATTTTACGCACTATTCAAAATAATGAAATATATCTACATATACCAGGGCAGAAAATTTCCAGAACATAATGTTACAGGAAAAAGGAAGTGTTTGACAATTTCTTTTTACAAAAATATATTAGTAACAATATCATATACATTAATATATTCCAGTCAAAACTGGAAAGCATATTTGTATATATTTTTTTATATGGTGCATTTATACTTGCTCATATTTCTTAAACACAAAAATTAAATTTATTTTTATTCTCTGTATCATGTAGATATAGATATGATTTAGAAAATAAATGTTTAAATAATTACATTTGCAATTAAAAAAGAAAAATAACACCATATGGCACCTATAATTTTTAGAATAATTTCATATCTTATGATTACATACTGTTTCTCTTTTTAATATCAAAGTGTTAAAATTGTGACCTTATTGAGACACACTCCATTTGCCAAGCAAATTAGGGAATTTTCTCAGAATTCTTGGCAATAAAACTAAACTGCATTACTCACCAGATTCACATTTCAGGCTACATTAACTAAAAATGAACTCAGACTAAAATAATGATTATGTAGGCAGACCTATCCAAAAGAAACCTAATTCCTACCTAATGAATAGCAAAGCAGGGTCAATTAGAACCAGTGTTACATCATTAGAAAAAGATCCATCTTGATGCTTTTGTAAGCACCATATTCATTTCGTATTCATCATATTCATATTCATTTTGTAGGCACCATATTTCATTTACCGTGAAAATATACTCTCTATTCTTAAAACGGTCATCTCCAAGAAGTCATTACATCTACCAAGACAGAACTATGTACGTCACTCATTGTAATGTGCTAAGGGCTTTACATACAGTATTTCATTTAGTCCTCCTACTTACCATCTGTCCTATGAGGTCAGGACTACTATCCACAGTTTTCAGGTGTGTACAAGACAGGCATAGAGATCAATTGATCAGCTTACGGTGACATATTTAGGAAGAGTTGAACAAGGAGTTTAATATAACTCTGTCATTTCTAGCCCTGGTTAGCCATAACATCTCTACTGTTTTGCTCTTTGTTTGGACTTCTACAGGGGTAAATCAACAAAATGTCATTCAAAAGACTACGTTAGATTTAAAGCAGTGATTATAACTATGCATCTGAGTAAATAAAATTGTGTTAATAATTCCATAGTTAAAAAATGTAAATTGATGCTCTTTTGATACATACAAATTAAATCCATGTCTTTTTATATTATAATTAGAATTGAACACAATTATATTCTGACAGGCAATCTAGCTGCAGGGTATGCTAAAGTGGTAGTTACAGACTTTTGTAATTAGCATGAATTTAAATCTGTATTATAGTCGTTTGTAGGCATATATCCCATATTTAAGCTTCAAAAATAGAGAAATACAGAAAAACCCAGACTATCATGTTTACCAAAGTTGTCTTTTTGATATTTCTATTTACACACTGATAAAAGCATCTACAAAAACAATTTGCATTGTTCTGTTTGATATTTTCCATATTTATGGTTATCACCCATCTTATAAGAGAGTAATGGAAATTATATAACATAATATAAAAAGTACTTAAAACAATGCCTGGCATATTGATTGTCCAATAAATGTAAGCATTATCATTACTATTTCTGTCAGATAATCTTGGTAATCAAGACTGAAGTAAAATTGTCTTCCCTTTTGAAAAGACTAAAACAGAAATAGAATCATGCTTTTATAAGTCTGTGAGGACTTGAAAAATTTTAATTGCCACGTGTTTCACTTAAAACAGTTCATTTTAGGGGAATACATTAAAAATAAATATGTTCATTGTTTTAAGACACAATAACTTTTTAAAAAATATACATACATGTGGATACAGTCTCTTGACCTTGTCCATTTGCCATTGCATTCTTAAAACAGGTATGGGCTTTTTTCAATGTTTTGCAATTACAGGAGGTTTCTAAACTACATAGTGTAAATCTCAGGAGTTATTATTTTGGATATATATGAAATGCAACTTCAAAATTAATTTGTGACTTTATAATAGTATCAGTTTGTTACATTATGTACAAAGAAAGCATTAGGATTATCAAAATAGGTAAAAATAAATTATTCCTTATATGCACACAATGCAATAACTGCCAGTTCAGACCTAAAAATTCAACTCTCTCTCCTATAAATTATGCTTCATACATTGATCTATTGTCCAAAATGACAGCAACTCATCACGTTATTGAGCATGTGAAATATGTCTACTTCCAATTGAAAGGTGTTGCAAGTGTAAAATACCAGATATTGAGGATGTAGTTAAAAAAAAAAAGATAGAGTATGTAATATACTTCCTAGTGATCTTTATATTGATTACATGTTGAAATAGTAATGTGTAGAATAGACTGGTTTAAAAAAGAGATATTACTAAAATTCATTTTACCTGCAGGAGAAGCCACGAGAAAAGATCACTTCTACCATTTCAAGCCCCGGCCATTTCAAGTCTTCATGGAGCAAGAGCTGGCAAAAACCGCAGCTCTGCCTTTCATATGAAGTTACTGCCTTTCGTATGAAGTTGTTAGAGGTGACAGGGGAGAGGAGGATCCTGGTAGCCCCCAGTTTATTTCTAATGTAACTTCCTTTGTCTTAACCCAAAATTATCCTGAAGCAGTTCTGATAGATCTAAATCTTCTGAAAGTCTCTCTATTGTTCTTCCCAAATCTAGGTCAAATTTCCAAAAGAAGAGATGTAATCCTTTATATCATTTTGTTAAATGCCATATATATTTTTTTAATTCTGACACATATTAATTAGCATTGTGGTTTAATTGTGTCCCCCAAAATTCATATGTTGAAGTCCTAAACCCCAGTACCTCAGAATGTGACCTTATTTGGAAATAGGTTCATGGAAAATGTAATTAGTTAAATTAAGATGAGGTCATACTGGAGTAGTGTGGGCACCTAATTTAATGTGATTGGTGTCCTTATAAAAAGAACACCACATGAAAAGACAAACATGCACATAGGAAGAATGCCATGTGAAGACTGGAGATACACTGTCAGAAGCTAAAAAAGAGGCCTGGAATAGATTTATTACTAGTGTCTAGAAGGAGAACAGCCTTGCTTGTACCTCAGTTTAGGATTTCTGGCATTCAAAACTCTGAGAAAAAAAATTCTGTTGTTTTAAGCCACCTCGTTGGTGGTGTTTTGTTACCGCAGCTCTAGCAAACTAAT
>NW_007766531.1:0-450 GCF_000696425.1 Galeopterus variegatus | reverse complement strand
CTCCCCCCTTCTACTCATACATTCTCAGTCTAACTGAATCTTCTGGCCTGGCAAACAAAGTTCTCCTCAAAGGTCCTGCAGTAGCATATTTAATTCAGTTGATTAGTTACAAATTTTCAACAGACTTTACTAAGAAAATTTTTTTAAAAATTAAATTAAATATATATGTTTATATATGTATTTATATTTTATATAATATATAAACTTATATTTATATTTGTGTTTCAATATTAATATATGTGGAGCTCTCAAAAGTGTGTGGCCCCAGGTAGGACCTCTTTTCCTAGGTCAAAGCATAATGGCATAATCATCATATAGCTCCTGTGCTGGATCATTACCTCTGACCATAATTATCACATGTCAGCTAATTACATTCCTAATGAGATCATAAGACATAGTTAAATCTATACAACTAATACAGTTTTTAATAGAAAAGAACATCTGTGGGGG
>NW_007766530.1:5941-6171 GCF_000696425.1 Galeopterus variegatus | reverse complement strand
TGGGCGTATGAGTTAGGTTTTGGTTGTAATGATTGTAACAGCTTACTCCTGTAACTGACCCACTATCCCTATTCCTTACAGTTGGAGGTTGTCTGTAATGGGAGAAATAGAGGGGATGGTAAAAGTCCAAATTAAATTAATTTCCACTACATTAAATAGTTCCATACACGTTGTAGTCTGATATAATACCTTAAAGACAATAATTATAAGGTCATATCTTACACTTGGAT
>NW_007766530.1:0-671 GCF_000696425.1 Galeopterus variegatus | reverse complement strand
ATTTCAATTTTCTTATATTTGTTGAGATTTATTATGTGGCCAAACATATAATCCATAGAATGTTCTGTGTAGACTTGAAAAGAGTGTGTATTCTGCTACTGTTGGATGGAATAGTCTGTATAAATCTGTTTGATCTAGAGCATCATTCAAGTCTGCTGTTCTTTTATTGATTTCTGAGTGAATGATCTATCCATTATTGAAGGTAGAGTATTAAAGTTCCTACATTTATTGTATTGTCTATTTCTCCCTTCAGTTTTGTTAATATTTGCATTATATATTTAGGGGCTCTGATGCCATGTTCATACATATTGACAATTGTTTTATATTTTTGATGAACTTATAAATAAATATGAATTTATCATCGTATAATATCCTTATTTTGCTCTTGTGACAGTTTATGCCTTGAGATCCATTTTCTCTGATATAAGTATAGCTCTCCTTGTACTGTTTTGATTACCATTTACATAGAATATATTTTTTTATCCCATTACTTTCAGCTTATGTGTTCCCTTAAAGTTAAAGTGAATCTCTTGTAGGCAGCTTATGGTTTGATCATGTTTATTTGCTTGTTTGCTAACCCATTCAGCCTTTTCATCTTTTGGTTGGAGAATTTAATTCATTTACATCTAAAGTAAGTATTGATAGCTAAGGACTTAATATTGCCATTTTTT
>NW_007766529.1:5481-6171 GCF_000696425.1 Galeopterus variegatus | reverse complement strand
AGGGCCTGCCTCTGCCCTTGGCTGGCCAACAGGGGGTGTCAGGCTAGGTAGGACCCATTTGGAGGAGTCCTGCCCCATCAGGTGGCTCTGGGGGTGCAGGCGCCTGTCTGTGCTCTGGTTCCAGGCATGCGACCTTCTACCCCTGGGAGTCCAGACCTCTGTCAGCTCCACTTTGATCCTTCTTCACGTTCTGGAGTTCTACTGGGTGTTGCTTATGGGGCACAGAATTTGGAGTGGAATGACAGGATTGGAACGGGAGACAGAGCTGTGTTGACATCCCGCTGTCACCAGGCATGTGTTCCAGCACTGAAAGCTTGCAGGGGGCGCCGTGTTTTCCATCCAAATTTTCCTTGTGTTTATGGATCACATAAATGCTTCCTGTGCTGGGTCAAATTGCCTGCCGTTCCTTTCCCACGTACCAAGCCTGGGGAAGCCAGAACTCAAGGCATGCCAAAGACCAGCGAGCCCTTACGATTTCCCCAACGCATGAATACGCTTGCATGTGTGCATGTGGGCACACACACGTGGGGAGGGTGCACACGCATGTGGGTGTGTGCGTGTGGGTGCACATGTGTGGGGAGGGTACACACATGTGTGGGTGTGTGCGTGTGGGTGTACATGCGTGGGGGAGGGTGCACTCGTGTGTGGGTGTGTGCGTGTGGGTGCACATGCGTGGGAGAGGGTGCACGC
>NW_007766529.1:0-911 GCF_000696425.1 Galeopterus variegatus | reverse complement strand
ACTATGTTTTTTGTTCTTAAGAGTATTTGTCTTTTAGAGGTAGACACTGAAATATTTATGAGTGAAGGATGTGGATTCTGGGATTGACTTCAGAATAATCCAGGCGGGGGGACTGGAGGTTGGCAGGAAAGAGTGGAAACATAGGCTTAGAAAGATCAGCCACCAGGTGGAAATTGTGGAGGCTGGGTCATGAGGAGATGAGGGCTCAGAACTATTCTGCCTTTCTACAAAAATGTTTAGATTGAGATGTAATTTGCATAACATAAATTTCATCATTTTGAAGTGCACAATTCAGGTTGTTTTACTGTATTCATTATGTGGTACAATCACCACCACTGCCTCATTCCAGGCATTTCCATCACCCCCTTCCAAAAAAGTCTCTGCACCTGTCAGCAGCAGCTCCCCACTCTCCTCCACTGGGACCACTAATCTACTTTCTGTCTCTGTGGATCTGCCCGTTCTGGATTATTTCATGTAGGTGGAATCATACAACGTTCGTCCTTTTGTGTATGGCTTCCTTCATTTAGCAATGTTTTTAAGACTCAACTTTGTTGTAGCAGGTATCAGAACTTCATTCCTTTTTGTGACTGGATAATATTCCGTTGAGAGGATGCCCCACATTGTGCTTATCCACTCGTCCGTTAGTGGACACCAGGGCTGCTTCTGCTTTGGGGCTGTTATGAACAGTACTGCTGTGAACCTTCACGTACAGGGTTTGCATGAACACGTTTGCAGTGCTGCTGTGAACCTTCACGTACAGGGTTTGCATGAACACGTTTGCAGTGCTGCTGTGAACCTTCACGTACAGGGTTTGCATGAACACGTTTGTAGTACTGCTGTGAACCTTCATGTACAGGGTTTGCATGAACACGTTTGCAGTGCTGCTGTGAACCTTCACGTACAGGGTTTGC
>NW_007766528.1:5462-6171 GCF_000696425.1 Galeopterus variegatus | reverse complement strand
CTCTTGGGATGAATGTGTTATATACGTCTGAGTAAAACTAAAACAGATATTTTGTGAATAGAAGCATAGACTCTGGAGAAGCCCATATTATGTGTTCACCTTTTCACATTTCACTTCATTTTCCTCCTGATCGTATAGCTAAACTACATTTCCTAGTCTCTGCTGTGGTTAAATGGAGCCATGGGACTGAGTTTTGTCCAATCGTGGCCGGAGTGATGTACACCACTTTCAGGCATGCGCTATAAATATCTTTTGTGATCATCCAAGTTGTCTCTTTTCCTCTGTTTATTGATACACGGGTTGACTTTGGGACCACCAATGGAAGATAGAAAAGTTGTCATCTGGGCTCAACCCGCCACAAATCACCTGGCTTTAGACTTTGACACAGGAAGAAATTTGTGTGTAAGCCTCTGAGAATTAGGGATATTTTTTTCCATCATGGTGTTTCCTTTGCTATTATGTAATATTAATATAGGTATGTGCTGCTAGATTATCTACATAAATATCAGACAAAATAGGTTAAAGGCAAAAGGCACTACTGGAGATTGGATGATTTCCCAATATTAATATGTTCTATTTGCTAGCAAATATATTTTAAGTTTGCATGCATTTAATAATATAACTTAAAAATATATAAGGCAATGGGCTGGCCCGGTGGTGCACTGGAGAGTGCGCCGCTTGGGAGCGTGGCGGTGCTCCCGCCGAGGGT
>NW_007766528.1:0-835 GCF_000696425.1 Galeopterus variegatus | reverse complement strand
TCTCTTCAAAGCCCATTTTGGAGTGACAGAAGAAGCATCTGCTCTATGATAATATTGGGGGGCCTGATCACACTTCTCAGCATTGGGCAGATCATCTAGGCAACAAATCAACAGAGCAACCATTATTCTTTCAGAAGGAGGGAAGAAATCTAGGCTAATTGCGGCGGGGGGAGGCAGGGGGGGATAGGGAGAAATTGGACAAGGGGCATAAAGAATAATTACGATTTGTAACAATATATATGCTAGTAATATTGATTTGATCAACGTATCTCAATGTTGAACCCCAAAAGTATGTATAATCAATTTTGTTTCAATAAATAAAATTAATTAAAATTTTAAAAATAAAAAATAAAATAAAATAAAGTGAGCTTGAAGCTAAAAAAAAAGATATATAATTCCATAAATTAATAATTATGATGGTGTTTCTTTGGGTCAATAACATATATGGATGTTGTTATATACATAACAATAATAGCACAAAAGGAGGGAAATTTCAAAGAACTATATGGGATTAACATTTCTGTATCTTGCTGGAATTAAGTTAGTATAAATCTGAAGTATATTTGAATAAGGTAAATTGTATATGGTAATCCCTAGAGCAACTAAGGAAATAACTAAAAAATATAGTGAAAAATAATTAAAGTAATTAAATGTTACATTAGAAAATATTCACTTAATGCAAATAAAGTCATAGAAGAATAGAGGAACAAAGAAGACAAAGTAAAAATGTCAGACACAAATCTAACTGTTTCAATAGCAACATTAAATGGGAACAGATTAAACAATCCAACAAAAAGGCAGAGATTGTTAGACTAGATTTAAAAAAAAAAAAAAA
>NW_007766527.1:5871-6171 GCF_000696425.1 Galeopterus variegatus | reverse complement strand
TACATGCGGGAAACATGCTGTTCCATTAGTTTTAGCTTGCAATCACAAAAGATAAGTTTGGCTATAAGACATTTTTATTATTGGAATTACTGCAGAGAGAATAACTTTACTGTGAATCCATTTTCTTCATCTGTAATCTCTCCTTTTCCTATTGCAAAAGTTCCTTCTGTGATTTTTTTTCCCCCCTGATAACATGATGTTTCTTAGGAAGCCAGTCATCCCACTGTGGTGGTGGTTGAGAAGATTAAACAGGATGGTGGGTAAGAGGTATCATGCATCATGTCTGGCACAGAACTGATG
>NW_007766527.1:0-890 GCF_000696425.1 Galeopterus variegatus | reverse complement strand
ATGGCAAAGGCACCCTGGATTGAAAATCTGGTTGGCTGGATGCCAGTTCTGCATTTACCTTGTTCTCAGAGGAGAGTACTGGAGAGATCAGTGGTTTCCAGTTCTTCCACCATGAGGAATCTATTTTATTAGTTTTGCCCTGCAGATACAATGTTTTGAAAGATTTTATTAGTTATCTAAACTCCTTTATCTCAGGCTATCAGGTATGGGACCCCAGGGGTGTGTCCATAGGGAAAGGAAGCAGGCCTGGGTATGAAGCCTGGCCCCACAGCTTGCTAGCAATACGACCTTGGCAAAGCTATGTACCCTCAGTTTCTTTATAGGGTTGTGGCAAGAATATAAAGGTATATATGGTTTAGAGCAGCTCCTGGAACATGATACAAGTCAAAATTTTAACTACAATGATAATAATGATAATGATGGTCATGATGATGGTGCTATTATTATTGTCATTATTATTTAAACTATCCAGATAGAAGGGTTGGCCCTTCTGATAGTTGACTAAAGTCGTCCCACTCAATATGCCCAAAGGGATATAGCAAGCTTTGGTCTGATGATGCTACCGTATTGTTAAGGGGTGTGGGAGTGGGCACCAGGAGTTTGGGTGCAGGGATGGTATGCTTTTCAGGTGCAGAGGCCTATGCTAATTTTGCTTGGACTGTCAAGGTCAGAGCAGGGTGTAGTTAGGGAATAGTTTTGGAGGTGGGGGAAAGTAAAACTGGACAAAAAGCAAAACAGGAAAGGATCGTGACTTAGGTCGCATAGTCCAGGTTTCAAAGCAGCGGTTGTTCCCACAGGAAGAATCACATCTGCAGAAAACGAAGCACAATTATTAAAACTGCCTGTAAAAAGAAGGTGTGAGGGAGGTGGGAGTCATGGCCTGCTCCATG
>NW_007766526.1:5921-6171 GCF_000696425.1 Galeopterus variegatus | reverse complement strand
CTCAAAGGCAAAAAGAGAATGTCAAAAGAAGCAAGAGAAAAGCGTCGTCACCTATAAGGGAACCCCCATCAGACTAACAGTACACTTCTCAACAGAAACTCTACAGGCCAGAAGAAAACAGACTGATACATTTAAAATACTAAAAGAAAAACACTGACATCCAAGAATACTATACCCAGAAAGGCTATTCTTCAGAAATGGGGAAAAATAATGTATTTTCCAGTCAAAAACTGCATTTCACCACCACATG
>NW_007766526.1:0-399 GCF_000696425.1 Galeopterus variegatus | reverse complement strand
TGGAAGAGAACTTCGTAAAACTGAAGGTATTAGAGTAGTAGCAACGACATACAGGATTCTGACTCTGTAAAAAAGTGGTGACACTGTTTGTCACAATTGGCACTCTCATTGAGATCACTCTATACAGAACGCAAACACCAGGCTTTATTTGGCTCTTCTGTTACACTTGAAAATTCATATCTCAATGCAGTGGTTGTAGATGCCATGTATTCCTCAGAATAGCTTGAAGAACAGAAAGTATTTCATAGACTATAAACTAGTTGCAGCATCACTGTGAAAATTAAAGATAAATTATTAAAATGACCTAGCATTATTTCTGATATACATACAATACACAACTATCATCCTTATTGGTACGATCACTACCACGATTCTTCAGAGTTTTGCACTTGGCTTCTG
>NW_007766525.1:5882-6171 GCF_000696425.1 Galeopterus variegatus | reverse complement strand
CACCACCACGTTCTATCTAAGTCTGTGTGCTGCAGGCCGAGCATAAACCACACTCACAAAATTTCAGGTGTCTTCTCAGTTTCCATACGCCTCTTTACAACAGGGGCATCTCTGTAGGTCAGTTCTGACTCCAGGGTTTAAAGATAGGACTTTATCTAAAATGCCCCCCTCGGGGCTGGCCTGTGGCTCGCTTGGGAGAGTGTGGTGCTGATGACACCAAGGCCATGGGTTCGGATCCTATATAGGGATGGGCGGTTCGCTCACTGGCTGAGCATGGTGCTGACAACAC
>NW_007766525.1:0-257 GCF_000696425.1 Galeopterus variegatus | reverse complement strand
TACTGAGTATCTTGATGTCTTAAGAAATATGAACAAAATCATGTAGCAGTAAATACCACTCAATTCAATTCAATAAAAATGTATTAAGTTTTTACTCTAAACAAACCACTGTCTTAACTAAAAAGATACCACTTTTGTGTTCAGAGTTGCTGTCATATAACAGGAATGCCAAGTATATAGGTTACAATAACTAGGGTTGGCTAATGTAAAAAATAGATACAGTATTCACTCAATGATAACATACGAAAGTGAAGCCA
>NW_007766524.1:5729-6171 GCF_000696425.1 Galeopterus variegatus | reverse complement strand
CTCAGTGCTTTGTGTGGTGTATTTTAGGAGAGAGAGTGCAGAGCTGGTGCTTCTCTGCTTCCTCCTCCGTGTGCTGTAGAGGTCTGAGGTGGCCTGGGAGGACTAGTTTCCATCATGAAAAATGTGGTCTATTTAGACCCTTTAGACCTAGGCCAAATGGTCATCCTGACACTGTGCAGGACACATTGTGTGCGGGACACGTGGCAGTTATCCCAGGGTGAGGGTGTGTCCTCACACAGCCCCAGATGCTTAGTGCCTCAGCAGGGAGGGAGGGAGTGGACAGGTGGGTGAGGGACAGTACTTGGCTTTTATCTTTTTACAAATCCTTCTGTTCATTTTACCTGTTTGGCACTTTTGGTCTATTTTGGAGAAATTATTTTGGTTGCCTGGAGGGTGGGTGGATTGTCCCTGTCTCCCTCCTTTCCACCTTTTTGTTTTCCTC
>NW_007766524.1:0-271 GCF_000696425.1 Galeopterus variegatus | reverse complement strand
TATTATAGAAACAAACAAAAAACCTGCCAGAATTTGAGTTGCATGGATGAGTATGGGAAAGAGCAGGAGAGAAATCGATGGTCTTGGAGTTTAAATATTTTAGGAGCCCATTGTTTTCAGTGCTTTGTGGTGTATTTTAGGAGCAGAGGGAGTGCAGAGCTGGTGCTTCTCTGCTTCCTCCTCCGTGTGCTGTAGAGGTCTGAGGTGGTGTGCGAGGTTCATTGTGGGGAATCAGCAGAAGTAAAGAAGCTTTGGCTAATAGTTTCCATCA
>NW_007766523.1:5603-6171 GCF_000696425.1 Galeopterus variegatus | reverse complement strand
ACACATTTTCTGTTTATCTTTTGTGTGTGTGTGTGTTTCATTTTATATATTTTTCATTTTCCACAGCATCAGATTTAGTACGGTCTTCACAGCCATGATTTAATTCTTCTCTCTACCTTTTTCTCTTTTTTTGGAATAGAATCCTCACGAAGCCTTTGCAGATGCATTTTATTTATCCTGTCCTTCAACTCCACCTCCTTCACCTACAAACAACCATTGATACTAGCTCTACTGTCTTCGTCTTTGGCTGTGGGATAGTTAAGACTTGCTGTATCTCCCTTTCTGCATGACTTTCTTTTCTTTTGAAAAGACACCTCTTTTCCCCCTGCTTTTAAACTCTAAATATTTAACTGATGGATTGAAAAGACATACACTTCTTTTGTAAGAAGCTTAGTAGTGAAATGAAAGAAATAAAAATGTAGAGTTCATTGTAATAGCAAATAGAGAACAAGATATCTTCAGCACAGGCGAGGCACGAAAATGCTTCTCCGCAGAAGAAAAGGAGTCAGTAAAGCAGGAGGCACTGAATATGTGCAAAAGAAATAGATAATTCAAGAGCTGATGTCCA
>NW_007766523.1:0-281 GCF_000696425.1 Galeopterus variegatus | reverse complement strand
GATTTGCATTTCCCTGATGATTAGTGATGTTGAGAATTATAAGCTGGTCGATTGGCTCAGCCGGTTAGAGCACAGCCTTATAATGCTAAGGTCACGCAGTTCAGATCCCCGCACTGGCCAGCCACACACACACACAAAAAAAAGACAAGAAAAAAAGTTCATGAAATATTATCTATCACTTTCTTATAACACACACATACACACACACATACACACAGGTACACATTTTCTGTTTATCTTTTGTGTGTGTGTGTGTTTCATTTTATATATTTTTCATTTTC
>NW_007766522.1:5947-6171 GCF_000696425.1 Galeopterus variegatus | reverse complement strand
GCTCAGCCAGTGAGTGCACCGGTCATCCCTATATAGGATCCGAACCCGTGGCGGGAGCACTACTGTGCTCCCAGCGCCGCACTCTCCCGGGTGTACCACGGGCTCGGCCCCCAGTCTCATTTTTGAATGCACAGAGACTTAAAAAGCTTTTTTTGCATTTTTAAAGTATTGTAAAAGTGAAAAGACTATGCAAGAGAGTCCACACACGACCTGCAAACTCTAGA
>NW_007766522.1:2653-3374 GCF_000696425.1 Galeopterus variegatus | reverse complement strand
CCCCGCTTCCTCTCTCCATGAGATCTGCTTGTGCCCATGGATTGGCCTAACGCTTTCTGCCATGAGTAGAAGCAGGCTGAGGCCCGTGCCAGATGCAGCTGTCTCAGAATTGTGAGCTAAATAAACCTCTGTTCTTTATAAATTACCCAGTCTCAGGTGTTCTGTTATAGCAACTCAAAACGGACTATTACAGATGTATTGCAATGAAACAATTGTATATGCATCTTTGGGCACATTTCTATTAAGGTAAGTGCATTTTATATTGGATTACTATGTATCCCCACCTTCTGTCCTGATAAAAGATTTTCCAATTATGTTTGCCAGTGTAAAGAATCAGTATTGTATTTAAGCATGTTACTTAAACTAAACATATTTAAGAGTATTATGAACTATACAAACTTAAGATTATTTATTCCAAAATACTCTTTTGTAACCATATACGAATTGCAATTTCTTGCTAATTTGTGAACACTTACAGAACCACACATTTGAATCCAAAGAAAAGTAATTATATAATTCACATCACTTGGGATGATACTTTGTGTGTAAGTTTCTCTTGTGCTCATGGTATATAAGAGGAAGGATTTAGCAAGTTTATTTATTTGCCTTTTCTCTCACCTAAGTGTTCCTACTGGTCAAATCCACACCATACTCTAAAGCTCTGTTTATTTCCAGCTCTGCCAGCAGCACAAATCTGAAAAGTTTATGCAATTCAGACAAA
>NW_007766522.1:0-710 GCF_000696425.1 Galeopterus variegatus | reverse complement strand
GTTATTAACTAAGGTCCATAGTTTATACTAGGATTTACTTTTTGCATTGTAAATTTCTAAGAAAAAGGTGTAGAAGGAAGAGCAGTATAGAGGTATCAGTATATGTGAAAGCCTTGCTCATGAATAATGTAGATGCTCTAGAACAGGGATCTGCAAACTTTTTCTGTGAAGCTCTAGATAATAAATATTTTAGTCTTTGTGGGCCACACGGTCTTCATCACGACTGTTCAACTCTACCATTATAGAATGAAGGTAGCTGTAGACAATGTGTGAAGAAATATGCACGGCTGTCTCAGTAAAACTTTATTCACCATAACAGGCTGTGGGCTGGATAAGAATCCTCAGTAGCAGCTGCATCACGCAGAGTCTGGTAGGCCATACGAAAATGTTGTATTTCAGTGTCATTGAAATGTAAATCTTTTTAAGTGCCATTGTCTGACCTTGATTTAAAACAAACAAGCAAAAAATACATAATTCTGGATTCTCTGTGAAAAAGAGACTGAAAAAGAGCACAAACAAGAAGATAAAATGTTATTGAAACCCAGCGAGAGTTAATGATGGGTTAGACAAGGGGTTGGCAAACTAAGGCCGAAGAGCAAATCTAACCCAGTCTCATTTTTTTTTTTTTTGTCCTTTTTGAGACCGGCTACACCGCGCTCAGCCAGTGAGTGCACCGGTCATCCCTATATAGGATCCGAACCCGTGGCGGG
>NW_007766521.1:5921-6171 GCF_000696425.1 Galeopterus variegatus | reverse complement strand
AGGGAGAAGCCATGTGATCAGTGGGGTTTGCCACCATTGAAATGAAGTGGGGTCTCCCGAGCGATATCGGGTTTGGAGGAATTTACGAATTTTCGTGAGAGTATGGAGATTGGTTTCGATTACACCTGATTCATTGACGAAGTAGCAGGTGCCTCCTTTGTCTGCGGTGAGAAGGTCTAGGGCGCACCAGTTTTAGAGGGCTACCTGGGCTACTGAAGTGACCTGGCACTGTAAGGAAGCTAAAGACTCG
>NW_007766521.1:0-278 GCF_000696425.1 Galeopterus variegatus | reverse complement strand
GAGGGATATACCTAGGTAAGTAACAGTAGGGGTGCAAAGTTGGGCCTTATAAGGGGTGACCCGATAACCTTTTGACCCAAGGAAATTAAGGAGGGTGGCAGTGTCCTGCTAGGAGACAGATAATGAAGTACTACATAAAAAGAGATTGTCCACATATTGTAAAAGAGTACTTTGGGATTAAAAAAAGAGCTGAGGTCCTTGGCCAATGCTTGGCCAGAAAGGTGGGGACTGTCCTGGAAACCTTGTGGTAAAACAGTCCAAGTGAGCTGCTATGTAAT
>NW_007766520.1:5873-6171 GCF_000696425.1 Galeopterus variegatus | reverse complement strand
CTCTCTCTCTCTCTCTCTCTGCCTCTCTACCTCTCTCTCTCCCTTCGCCATTTTTTCATGGACTAGAATGTTTCCTACAGTATTTAATAGAAGCAGTAAAACAATATATACTTATCTTGTTTATGATGTTAGGAGGAAAGCATTCGTTTTTCACCATTATGCATGATGTTAGCTGTATATTTTTTGTAGATGCTCTTTATCAGGTTGAGAAAGTTTTCTACTATTCTTAGTTTGGAGAAAATGTTTTTCATGAGTGGATATCGCATTTTTCAAAATAATCTGCATTTATTATGATGAT
>NW_007766520.1:0-348 GCF_000696425.1 Galeopterus variegatus | reverse complement strand
AGTTTTAAGATTTTTTAAATAATTCGTTAAATTTATTCCTATTTATTTCAGTTGTTATTCTGTTGGAACTGTTACCTTAAAATTTTAATTTCCAATGATTCATTGCTGGCATAAAAAAGTACAATTGGATTTTCTATCTTGACATTGTATCCTGTGATCTTGGTAAGTTAATTTTTTAAATTTTTGTAGCTTTTTGGAAGA
Organism: Galeopterus variegatus; assembly: GCF_000696425.1. Classification (NCBI taxonomy): domain Eukaryota; kingdom Metazoa; phylum Chordata; class Mammalia; order Dermoptera; family Cynocephalidae; genus Galeopterus; species Galeopterus variegatus. The sequence continues at coordinate 147 of NW_007766520.1, read as the reverse complement.
TTCCTTAGGATTTATGTACACATAATCATGTCACTTGAAATTTTAAAAATGACTTTTTTCCTTCAAAACTGTGTGCTGTAAGCTCGCTCTCTCTCTCTCTCTCTCTGCCTCTCTACCTCTCTCTCTCCCTTCGCCATTTTTTCATGG
>NW_007766519.1:5898-6171 GCF_000696425.1 Galeopterus variegatus | reverse complement strand
GTTCCCCTAGTTTTCTTATCTTTTCTCTTCTATTTTCTATTGTCTTTTTGTTCGATTTTCTAGGAAATTTTCTCATTCGTGTCATCCATTCTTGTTTTGATTTAAAGAAAAATTTCTGCAATCATATTTTTATATCTTATAATTCTGATTTCTTGTTCTTGGATTGTCCTTTTTTATACATCTGTTCTTATTTCATAAATTTAATATTTTATCTTGTTGAATACACTGCTTGTAGTGCTTCTGAAAACATCTTTCTTTCCTTGCACTGTCTCT
>NW_007766519.1:0-233 GCF_000696425.1 Galeopterus variegatus | reverse complement strand
AATAAAACATAAGCCAGAACCACACTGGCCACTGGGCTGTTTCTCAGGCACTCCAGACATCTCCTCTTTCATGCCTTTGTACTTGCTGTTCTCCCTGTCAGACATTCTCCCTGGATATTTGCATGGCTAGATTCCTCACTGCTTTTGGGTCTCTGCTAAAAATTCAACTTATCCTTAGTAGTCTGCCTTCCTCCCTCATTTCCTGTCTCCTTACGCTGCTTTAAACATTTTTT
>NW_007766518.1:5815-6171 GCF_000696425.1 Galeopterus variegatus | reverse complement strand
CTAAGTGGCTAATACATAAAACTCGGGGGACACAATTCAAGCTTCAGGGAGTTTTTGGGGGGGACATAATTCAATCCACCACAGGGGGTTTTGTCCTTGGGGGTACTTTGAGGAGGCTGGACCCGTGGGTGCAGTTGGTGGTGGGCTGGTCTGGTGGCTGTAGTTTTGTGGGGTTGGGCCCATGGTTGGAGATGGGGGGCGCCCAGGCCCTTGCGTGGAGTTGGGGGGGGCTGTGCCCGAGGGCGCATTTTTGGGGAGCTGAGCCCACAGGTGCCCTTTGGTTTGGGACGGTGGACGTAGGTGCGGTTTGGTTGGGGGCGGAGTCCATGGGTGCAGTTAGTGGGGGTTGGAGGCCT
>NW_007766518.1:0-201 GCF_000696425.1 Galeopterus variegatus | reverse complement strand
CTGCAATCCAATCACCTGTTCAGGGCACCACCTTTCAATGACCATAATAGGATTTCCCACCATCTTAACAGTCATAGTGGGGGCTAAGTGGCTAATACATAAAACTCGGGGGACACAATTCAAGCCTCAGGGAGTTTTTCGGGGTGGGACATAATTCAATCCACCACAGGGGGTTTTGTCCTTGGGGGTACTTTGAGGTGG
>NW_007766517.1:5891-6171 GCF_000696425.1 Galeopterus variegatus | reverse complement strand
CTGTACCTTCAGTCGTTAACCCGACACAGTCTGCGCGAAGACAAGATGCAAAGCAGCAGAACGAACTCGGCGACGACAAACCCCGCCTGTTTACCAAAAGCGTCACCTCCAGCATTCTGAGGATTAGAGGCGGTGCCTGCCCAGGGACACAGTTCAATGGCCACAGCATCCTGACCATGCAAAGGTCACATCATCTTTTGTTTCTTAATTAGCGACTTATATGACAGGCCACATGAGGGTTTCACTGTCTCTTAATTAGGGACTTGTATGAAAGGCCACA
>NW_007766517.1:0-356 GCF_000696425.1 Galeopterus variegatus | reverse complement strand
TTCTTCTTTTTGCTGGGGTGTTCCTGTTTGGGGTGTTTTCTTCTTGTTCTAGGTGTTTTCTTCTTCTTTACAGGATTTTTCTTCATTTGGGTGTGTTTTCTTCCTCTTTGGTAATTTCTTCTTCTCTGGGATGTTTCTATTTTGTCCCTTTTCTTCTGCTTGGGGTTTTCTTCCTTTCTTGGTTCTTTTCTTCTTCTTCTTCTTTTGGGTGTTTTTTTCCTTTTATGGGTATTTTGTACTTTTTTGGGTATTTTGTTCTTCTTTTGGGTGTTTTCTCCTTCATCTTGGTGGTTTACTCTTTTTTTCTTACTTCAGTTTTTTTCTTTTCTGGTCCAACTTCTCAGCCAGCTCCATCT
>NW_007766516.1:5720-6171 GCF_000696425.1 Galeopterus variegatus | reverse complement strand
TGCCTCTCCGTTCAGTGTTCTGTTGCAGCTTTCCAGCAGGAATGTTCTGGGTGCAGGTTTCCTGTGGCCCCTCACTGTGCGATTGTGCTCTGCTCTGAGTGTTCTTCACACACAATGAGTGAATGTCAAACCCAGTGGCAGGTCACTCGGGTCCTTGCTGCCTGCCCAGGCCCTCGATGGGGCCATTGGGTTACAGCTGATCATCACCAGTGGCCTCTCTTCCTGGGGCCACAAAGTGGGAGCCCCCCACCCCTGCACCACGTTGTCACCTGCAGGCAGCCAGGCTGCTGCCACTTTCATGGAGAAAACCCGTGGCCTAGTTGGTGGTTTGCCCAGCACCCTGGAGCTGTTCCCAGCTGGCCCCACTCTGCTGAGGTCACTGTCCCTGAATCCCCTCTGGGGATGGAATGACTTGTGTTGCAGTGCTCAGCGGCCTGAGAACAGCCACTCC
>NW_007766516.1:0-297 GCF_000696425.1 Galeopterus variegatus | reverse complement strand
AAGGGTTCTGGTTTCTGTGACCCACCTTGGGGAAGGGAATTCTAGTTTCTGTGGCCGGCCTCGGGGAGAAAAGGGAGCAGGAGAAAGGAGGGTGGGAGCTGGGAGAGACTTTGCTTCTGAGGCCTTAAACATCCTTCAGTTCGAAGCACCCAGTGAGCCAAAGTGCTGTACTCTGGGGTACTGTTTTCTGAGCCCCAACAGTTCTAAGAACAGTGCAGAAGCTTCCTTTTGTAAAGGAAATTTACAGTTGTAAAAGGTCTCTCTCTCTCTCTCTCTCTCCCTCCCCCCCCCATCTCT
>NW_007766515.1:5954-6171 GCF_000696425.1 Galeopterus variegatus | reverse complement strand
TTTTTTCTGATGAGAACACTTAAAATCTACTCAATGATTTTCAAGAATATAATACATTGTTTTTAACTGTGGTCACCGGGTTATACAACAGATCTTGAACTTATTCAACCTATCTAACTGAACTTTTGTATCCTTTGACCAATATCTCCCCCACACTTCCTCACCCCTAACCCCTGATAACCACCATTCTACTCTCTGCTTCTATTAGTTAGACTTT
>NW_007766515.1:0-488 GCF_000696425.1 Galeopterus variegatus | reverse complement strand
ATGACTGGACACAATAAGGCAGAAAAATCCAAGAATGGGTGTGAGCTAGTACTTCTGGAAAAATATGGGATAGTTTCAGATATGCTAGATTTCACTAATTTATTCAGATGTGGGTTTAACGTGTATATGTGTGTGTTACAATTGGTTATGAATGGAGATTAAAGAATAATTAAATATAGGGCTATTTTAGTATTTCAGTGAAAATTCACTGCAAATATAAAATTAACCAAAGAACATTGGCAATCATACTTTTTAAAATTTAAGTTATAGTTAGAATACTGATTTAGATTTTTAAGAATTTTGTTTGTTTTTTAACTGACAAAAATTGTATATATTTATTGTATACAACACAATGTTTTGAAATATATATACACCATGGAATGGCTAAATGAAGCTAACTAACATGCTCATGACATCACATAATTATTTTTTTCTGATGAGAACACTTAAAATCTACTCAATGATTTTCAAGAATATAATACATTGTT
>NW_007766514.1:5850-6171 GCF_000696425.1 Galeopterus variegatus | reverse complement strand
TTTGTTTTCAGAAATTAAACGCGAGTTCACACGGAAAACGGCATTCAAACAGGCTTGAAATTTGTATTGAATATCTCTGCCAAAAACACTCACTGGAAGTTGTGATTTCACAAGCCAGTTGAACTCTGATGCAGGAGGTAGCAGAATGTGGTTCACATATGTAGCCTGTAGGAATTCAGGTTTGCAAGTTCTATGTGGAAGCGCATTCGAGCCTATGGGGTAAACGGTATGAGAGACGTCTCTTTCAAAATCTCTGTCAGAAAGGGTCAGAGAAGCATCCAAGCTTAGAATCCATCATAACGCACTGAACAAAAGGTGTGC
>NW_007766514.1:0-412 GCF_000696425.1 Galeopterus variegatus | reverse complement strand
GAAGTTGTGCTAGTTAGAAGAGAAGTAGAGCTGAGAGGAGTTTGGTTTCAGAAATTAGACGAGAAATCACACGGCAAACGGCATTCAAACAGGCTTGAAATGTGTGTCGTATATCTCTGCCAAAAACACTCACTGGAGGTTGTGATTTCATAAGCTAGTTTAACTCTGAAGCAGGAGGCAGCAGAATGTGGCTCTCCCATCTACACTGTAGGAATTGGGGTTTGCAAGTTCTACGTGGAAGCCCATTGGAGCCTATGGGGGAAACGGCTTGTGAGACGTCTCTTTCAAAATCTCTGCCAAAAAGGGTCAGAGAAGCTTTTCAGCTTAGAATCCATCATAACTCACTGAAGCGAAGTTGTGTTATTTAGAAGACTGGTAGAGCTGAGAGGAGTTTGTTTTCAGAAATTAGACG
>NW_007766513.1:5907-6171 GCF_000696425.1 Galeopterus variegatus | reverse complement strand
ACCCAGAGAGCCATAGCCAGGCTTGTGCCAGGGCCTGGCTGGGGCCTGACCTCAGCCTGGGGGCTCTGGAACTCTCCTCTCCTGGCTCTACTGCGAAACTTCTTCAGTGGTGTCTGCACTCGCCCTGAACCTCCTCGACCTCAGCTGCCCCGTCCTGCGCCCGCCCTGAGGGGCCGAGGCGGCAGTGCCTTCCTGCTTTGAGCCTTCTGCCTCCTCTGAGGAATCTGGCCCCGTCTCATGGTCCTGGACCCCCAAGTCTCTTCT
>NW_007766513.1:0-240 GCF_000696425.1 Galeopterus variegatus | reverse complement strand
TTTTTCACCAAAATAAACTTGTACTAACTTGTTATAACACGTGTGAATAGCGTCTCGTTTGAGGCACTAAGAAGCACAAGACACCAGTTTGAGGAGAGCCCTTATCAGAGCAGCACGGGCCACAGTGTCCTTCTCCAAATGTCTCCAGAATCAGGTCCTACATTCCCTCGGGACCCTGCTCTCCCTGAGCACCCAGAGAGCCATAGCCAGGCTTGTGCCAGGGCCTGGCTGGGGCCTGAC
>NW_007766512.1:5835-6171 GCF_000696425.1 Galeopterus variegatus | reverse complement strand
GGCTACTTCTCAGATGTAAGGAAGGGCATGTTGAGTCATTCATTCTCAGAAGGATGGATTCCAGGAAGAGGTTGGCATGGGCACTGGAAGTGAGATTGCACTGGTTAAACAGGAATTGGGATATTAGGTACACTGAGTGTGTCAGAAGAGTAGGTATGGGCTCCAGGTGAGTACATTGCCTTGACCCCATGGACTCATCTGAAGCATGAGGATGGGGGTGGGGCAGCTCTTTGAACAATGGTTTGGGAGAAAGTGACTATTTTATTGTAGAGGTGATAATCCTAATTAAGACAATGTTAGATACAGTTACATATTCATTTTAGACTTTAAGAGAGG
>NW_007766512.1:0-225 GCF_000696425.1 Galeopterus variegatus | reverse complement strand
AGAGTGAGATGGTGGAGGGTGCCCCTGATATGGGGCCTTCCAATCCACATCTCATCCCACACCTGGCTCTGTCTTGCACTCAAGGGGCCATGAGCACCTGGAAGCAGACAACTATGCTTGTACACCCAAACTCCATCTATACTCACCAGCATACACTGCCTCTCGGCTACTTCTCAGATGTAAGGAAGGGCATGTTGAGTCATTCATTCTCAGAAGGATGGATTC
>NW_007766511.1:4975-6171 GCF_000696425.1 Galeopterus variegatus | reverse complement strand
GTTTACAGATACTTCAGTATCTCTGCTTCCAAATTATTATTCCTGTATATACAATTTCATTCTTTGGACCAAAAGACTGCAAAGAGATGCAATTCCTAGAGCTAAATAATCCCCTAATACCACTCCTGAAGACTCATAAAATGAATGCTTGTTATTGGTTCTACACATGGCTTGGAAATAATGCTTAATCATACTCAACCCATTTTCCTAGGGAGTTTTGGGTTTGTTTTTGTTGGTTTTTTTGTTTGTTTGTTTTTGTTTTTTAAGAAAGCTTTTTCTACTTCTTTTTTGTCCCAGGAACATAGCGACATTCACCAGAGAAATAGACTTCATATATAATTACAAATAATCAGAAAGCAGTGTGTGTTTTACTTTCTCTTAGAATGAAACACTGCAGTTGGGTCAAGAATGGGGTCAAATAAACAACTTTACTGTTTTGAATTTTTTAAAGGCTGAGGCTCCAGATAAAACAACCGCCTCTTGCAAACAATATTCTCTGTGATCACATGTCATGATTGATGACAAGTCCAAACACACTTTGTTTACTCAGCTTTAAGGTGAATGTGGTGGTCAGGATCTTGTGTGGTTCTGAATGTTATTAGATAAATAAGGTCCATAGACATGGTGAAGGTAGAGGTCTGTTTCCCAAACAATGAAATGTTTCCTTTCCATACCTTTTGGGGTCAATTTTAAAAAGGAAATTCACAACCACTTTGCCACTGAAAAAGCTTGAGTTTCTTCATTTTAAGGCTTTTTGCAGAAATTGCTAATTTATATACTTGTTTTATTTTATGTGGTCTAGGGCAGGGTTTCTCAACCTCATCACTATTGACATTTTTGGCTGACATTTCTTTGTTGTGGGGGACTGTCTTGTGTGTTGTAGGATGTTTAGCAGCATTTCTGAACTCTACCCATGTAATAGTTCATTTCTGTTACTTATAACAGAAAACTTGAAAATGGGTGAAATTTGTTCCTTATAGTTTGGGAGGCTGGGAAGTCCACAGTCCAGGGGGTGCATCTGGTAAGGGCCTTCTTCCTGGTGATGTGACTCTATACAGAAACTCATGGCAGGAACAGGCTAAGCAAGAGAGCTAACCTGTTAATTTGCCCTCCTAATAAAGCCATCAGAACCACACCCATTACTCCATGAATGGATCAATCCATTCACAAGGACACAGTCCTCACAATCTAATCAC
>NW_007766511.1:0-666 GCF_000696425.1 Galeopterus variegatus | reverse complement strand
GTGAGGTGTGGGCGCAGCACCGAGGGTTGCGATCCCGTTGCCAGTCCCGGTCTGGTACGGGCATGACACCAAGGGTTGCGATCCGTTGCCAGACACGAAAAAAGACAAAAAAAAGAAAGAAATTTTAGATCATGAAAACCAGGTTTTAGTTAGGCTCATCAGCCTCTTTGGAGGTTACAAGTAATTCAAACCCACATAAGAAAGAAATGACTATTGAATTTGCATTGTCAAAATAATCAAAGAAAATACCAACCCAAGAGTGCTTTGTACTATATCCTGTCAGTCATTGACTAGGAAGGGCAAGTGGCTGCAGATAGTCACTCAGTATGTAAATGGGAGAACCTGGATTAGGACAAATTCTCTTGCCTCCTAGGCCAGGCCTCTCAGCACTGTACTGGAAGGCTGGCTGATGCCCCAGCATGCAAACACTTCTTTCCCAGACCACCAAAGTTAGAAAAAAACAATCTTCAAGCAGAATGAAGGAATTCCTTTTGGGGTTAGTCTGATCAAAGAAAGTGAGAGGGTTTGGAACATAGGAGAGGTATATATATTTCTGAAACAGTGCTGGCGACCCATCTTCATAAAGCCCAAGGTTTGCGTGTTGGGTTTACAGATACTTCAGTATCTCTGCTTCCAAATTATTATTCCTGTATATACAATTTCATT
>NW_007766510.1:5462-6171 GCF_000696425.1 Galeopterus variegatus | reverse complement strand
CTTTCAGGCTACAACAGCAGTGTTTAGTTGTGACAGAGACCATATGGCATGCAAAGCCCATAGTATTTACTATCTGGCCTTTTACAGAAGAAAAAAATGCCAATCCTTGGTATGACACTCACTTTTTCAAGTCAGGTGGTTTCAAATTCTTTGCTTTCAACACAGAGGAAGGAGGACTACAAGAATGGTTTCCTTCTGGGAATCTGGATTTGGTATGTGCTAGAGAGAGGATGCCCACGCGACCAGCCCCCATTTAAAATCTTGGGTGCTGAGTCTCTAAGGAGCTTCCCTGGTAGACAGAAGTTCACATTTCTTGCTACAACTCCTTGGTGAAGGAATTGAGTGCACCCTGAGCAAATGTACCGAGACAGGACTCTTGGAGGCTTGAACCCAGTTTCTTCTACACTTCACAACACGTGCCTTCTCCCCTTGCTGATTTTGCTTTGTATGTTCTCACTGTAATGAATCCTAGTTGTGAGAATGAGAATATGCTCATCCTGTAAGTCCTCCTGACCCATTCCTACCAGCCCGACTGGAACACCTCGTAATTCATGGAACATCAGTAGAGTTTTCAGAAGGGTCTTGCCTCAGGAGTGGGGAATAATTAGCCCTAGACTAAACACTGCTCTCTTGGCAAACAAATCTTAAAAGCAAGACCTAAGGAAAAAAAAAAAAAAAAAAAACCTGTTTCCAATCACCTTAGCTGATA
>NW_007766510.1:0-283 GCF_000696425.1 Galeopterus variegatus | reverse complement strand
ATGTATCTGATAAGGGACTTGTATCTAGACAGTAAAAAGAGTGACTCCCTTTTTAATGTTTGATTGTTGGCAGCTCTCAAGTCCCTCCGCTCTTCTTTCCCCACATCGGTGCAAACTTATAAGAAGCTTGTGTGCCTCCTCTACTGGCATCAGCAAGAGTTCAAACAACAAAGGCATGGGCATGTGTGTGGGAACCTTCCCCTAGCCCCACCCCTAACCACAGTAAAAGACAAGCTGATCTTCTCCTACTCTCTCAAGCCATTTTTGGACTTACTTGGAAGGC
>NW_007766509.1:5592-6172 GCF_000696425.1 Galeopterus variegatus | reverse complement strand
ATATAAAATAAAGTCTTTCAGCGGTTGAGTTAGGACTGAATTATTTTTACTGTGAATAATTGTGATTATTATTAGGGTATGCTTTCCAGTAAACTAAACTATCTAATTTACTGCTTTTCCCTAGGTGTGTGTATAGTAATGATATTCCCTGGGCAATTGTGTAGTAAAGAACCCACAAGTGGAAATCACCACAATTAGGTAAGAGCAACTTCTATGTGACAAGAAATATTTAGTTGTTGGGGGGAATAGTAGAGAACAAAATCAGTAAAAGTCTTTGCATTTATGGATTTTACATTCAAGTGATTGCAAATACAAGAAATCAATTTATGCAAGTGTTTACACTAATTGGAAAATTCAAAAAAGAAGAGGGAGGCTGGCTGGTGAGCTGAATTGCTTAGAGCACGGTGCTGATAAAACCAAGGTTGAGGGTTTGGATCACTGTACCATTCAGCTGCAAAAACAAGCAGAGGGTAATGATGTAATGTGTAAAGTAACCAAAAGATCAGAATACAAGTATCGAAAAACCTAGATACATAAGTTAAGCAAATATTATTGGACCTAAGGGAGAGATAGACCCCAA
>NW_007766509.1:0-287 GCF_000696425.1 Galeopterus variegatus | reverse complement strand
GTTAAATATTTGTTTAAAAATAGTTTAAAGAGAGAGGAGATAAAGAAAATAGTTTCAAGAATGTAAGTATGACAAGCCATGCTTCTTTGAAAACTACTAAAGTCATTTTTGTGGATATAAAATAAAGTCTTTCAGCGGTTGAGTTAGGACTGAATTATTTTTACTGTGAATAATTGATTATTATTAGGGTATGCTTTCCAGTAAACTAAACTATCTAATTTACTGATTTTCCCTAGGTGTGTGTATAGTAATGATATTCCCTGGGCAATTGTGTAGTAAAGAACCCA
>NW_007766508.1:5532-6172 GCF_000696425.1 Galeopterus variegatus | reverse complement strand
ATATTGTAAAACATAAAAAGCAGTTATTTTTAAAAGATACAATAAAGAAGCAAATAATCCTTCTACTACACATCTTGCTGAGTTTATTACTGGCCAATGTACACTTAGGGTAAGGTTTGACATTAGTGACCATAGATATAAATTTATATTTTAAAGCATCTTCTTCATTTCAATTTTTGGAGCCAAAGTCTTGTTAGATGATTACACTGTCACCATTTTCCCCTCATGTCATGTTTGATGAGGAATTTGTGCTAAGAGAGGGAGTGCTGGCAGTGCCACCTGTCCCTGCTCCACCTTTTTTTTGCATTGTCAGTGTCATCTTCAATGCAGAGTTTCTCTGAGCACTCTTTAAGCCACTTGTTCATTTCGTGTGGGTTAAATAAGATGTAACTAAATAATATAAACTGTCAAATCCATTTAATCCCACAAATGTGCAGGCAAATACACTAGAAACAAGCAGAGGAATAGGGTCCCCACTGTCAGCACCTCCATCTGGTGGAGACTCTGTTCCTCCTGCAGGATACGTCAAGTTCTGTGTGACATGTGCCACCCACCATTTGGGCCAAGGGAGGTGAAGGTGCATGTGACTTGATAAATACCAGTCAATGTTTACATTATGATGAAATTAGATAGAAATTTT
>NW_007766508.1:0-218 GCF_000696425.1 Galeopterus variegatus | reverse complement strand
TGTGCATTTACTGCAATTTCTCATTACCTAAACCAGTAGGTTCAATTTTATAATTGAAAACCCATTCCATAAAAATTGGGAACATTCATTCCCTAATTATATATATTTGCTTATGTATGAATTACGTACCTGTGCCACTGTTCTAATAATATCGTGTATATTGTAAAACATAAAAAGCAGTTATTTTTAAAAGATACAATAAAGAAGCAAATAATCCT
>NW_007766507.1:5729-6172 GCF_000696425.1 Galeopterus variegatus | reverse complement strand
TAGCAGTCACCTTGAAACTTTGTGTACATGTGGGAAATTAAGTATTTTTTAAGGAAAAAAAACAGACAAAAAAATTGTTTTTTTTCATTCCAAGTAAGAAAGGATAAAAACAAAACATCTAAACATCTAACAATAGAACATTCTCAGTATTCAATAAAAATTTATCAGACATACGTAGTGGGAAAATGCAAGCCATAACAAGAAGAGAAATTAGTCAATAGAAACAGAGGCAGAAATGAAAGAGATGATGCTATTAGCAGAAAATAGGACTTTATAAAGTTATAAACATTTTCAAGGGTTTACAGAAAAAATGAACATAATATGGACAGAAACGAAAGATATGAGAGAAGCAAATGGAACTAGAGCAGAAAAAATGCCATATGTGAATTCAAAACTGAGCTGATGAAGCTTAATAGCAAATTAGACACTATAGAAGTAAAAAA
>NW_007766507.1:0-876 GCF_000696425.1 Galeopterus variegatus | reverse complement strand
AGGAGCTGGAGGTGGCTGTAATGTGCAGGGAAGAGTGTGGAAGGGGAGGGAGCTCCAGAGAAACAGCACTCCGGAGAACGGGGACAGGAGTCCCCCCTTGAGTCAGTTGATGAATACTAAGCTGCATGTGCACCTCCAGGGAGCTGGAGACTAAGAAATTTCCAGAGATGCCACAGGGCTGGGAGAGGTTTGAGTTCCATCTAGCCAGATGGGCAAGGTATCATTAAACACCTGGGGCAGTAGGTGAAGTCTCTTGATAGTGGGGCTCAATTAGCCCTGACTAAAAACTACACTAGACCCGCCCTGAGAAAGATTAACATCAACCTTTGAATCAACCTTTGATCGATCTGATCTGCACATTACTTGACTGCCTGCCTTAATGAAATTAAATACTTTTTTTTTTTAAAGCAAGCAATGCTTTATTAAAAGAGGAGATAGACTTATGCATAAGGGGGAAAGCTACAGGAAAGCTAGCCCCTTGAGGGCAGCTGCACAGGGTCCTTCATAGGGAAAGGGATAGAGGGTGCAGGCCAGCATCATCATTCTGTGCATCTGGAGGGTGGTCTATTATATTCTGGTTGCATCCTGGGCACATGCTCAGTTAGGGCTTTGGTCCTTGCACCTGCTCAGTAGGTCCAAAATCGTGATGGTGTTCATTATTGTCACCCCAGGAGTGTCATTGTAGCAGTCACCTTGAAACTTTGTGTACATGTGGGAAATTAAGTATTTTTTAAGGAAAAAAACAGACAAAAAAAATTGTTATTTTTCATTCCAAGTAAGAAAGGATAAAAACAAAACATCTAAACATCTAACAGTAGAACATTCTCAGTATTCAATAAAAATTTATCAGACATACGTAGTGGGAAAATGCAAGCC
>NW_007766506.1:5884-6172 GCF_000696425.1 Galeopterus variegatus | reverse complement strand
GGAGCCACCTTGCCTCTGTGAGGGGGAGAACCTGTCAGAGAATGCAGCTAACCCAGAGGACGGCATAGCTGAAGACGTAGACTAGGGTGACTAACTCATCCCAGTTTGCCTGGGACTATCCTAATTTTAAAACTAAAAGTCCCACATTGTAGGAACTCCCTCTGTCCTAGACAACCAGGACACTTGTTTGCCCCAACTAGCAAGTGACAGTGTGTCCCAAGGACATCATTTGAGTTTCTGGATCCAGCCCTGCCTGTGGACTTTTCAGTGGTTTCTGTTCTTTGCAAC
>NW_007766506.1:0-275 GCF_000696425.1 Galeopterus variegatus | reverse complement strand
AGTTAAAACAGGTAAATTGCTTGGGACAGAACTTGGCACACTGTGAATGCTCCACAATTGTTAGCTATTGTGTTGATTTATTGAATCTAATACCCAAAGGAATCTTCAGTTAGGCCCTGCTACTTAACTGATAAATTAAGAAGTTTAATTAAGTGATTAACTTACTCTGGTCAAAATTTTCTTATTGAAAATTTGTCCAAAAGATAACACTGTCCTATTTTTTTTTCCTTTTTGTCTTTTTTACTGACCGGTAACGGGATTGCAACCCTCGGTGT
>NW_007766505.1:5604-6172 GCF_000696425.1 Galeopterus variegatus | reverse complement strand
CCACCTAGAAGGCTCCTGCTCTCCCCTTCTCCCGCTGGACTGCGCTCCCCCCGCCTCCTCCTTCAACCATGGAGCCCTGGCCAGATGGCCTGACTGTGGTTTCTGCTAGACCGTGTGCCTCATCTATTTCCTTGTACATGACTTGGCACATCTGTGGAGAAGTTTTGTCCTTGGAAGCCCCTTCACAGGGAGAGCTTCCTCGTCTTCTTGGAGCCCCCCAGGAATGTCTAAAGGACTGCATCCCTCCCTTCCCCTCCCAGGACACGCTCACGGAGATCTCGGAGTGGCTGGAGAAGCACCCCCGGGAGGTGGTCCTCCTGGCCTGCAGGAACTTTCAGGGCCTGAGCACGGACCTGCATGAGTACCTGGTCACTTGCATCCAGAACATCTTTGGGGACATGCTGTGCCCACGGGGGGTGAGCATCCCTCCTACATCTCTCCTGGCGGGGGTGGGGGGTGTTATCTGCAGACTAGACTGGCTCCCTGGCCCCCCACCCAGGTGTGATCCCGAGATTATCCTGGTGCGGATGGGGCTGAGTAGTGGGGTCTTCCTGCATCCTACGTGCAG
>NW_007766505.1:0-312 GCF_000696425.1 Galeopterus variegatus | reverse complement strand
CATACATGCACACAGACATGCATACAGACATGTACACACAAATATACATATGTACACATGCAGACATAATGCACGTGTTCACACATGCAAATAGATGCATGTGCATACACAGACACATTCACACCCATACACACCCATGCACGTGTTCACATTTACATGGGAATGACATGTGTGTGAACAGAGAAACGTGGACACATGCACATTCACACACATGTACATGCATGCACAAACATGCACACATGCACACTTCTCCACCTAGAAGGCTCCTGCTCTCCCCTTCTCCCGCTGGACTGCGCTCCCCCCGCCTCCTCC
>NW_007766504.1:5443-6172 GCF_000696425.1 Galeopterus variegatus | reverse complement strand
CACCTCAAACTAAATCCTGTTCAGATGTGTTATAACAAGTTCGTATGAGTTTATTTTGGTGCAAAACATTTTTGAAATCCATGCATAGTATTTTCATAATACTCATATTTCATGAGCATTTTGAGGGCCCCTCATATACTAAGCACTGGACTTTTCGTGAGGATTAAAAGAGGTAATAAGAATAAAATTACTCAGCATAAGTAGTACTCAATACTTTTTTATATTTAGAAAGAAGTGACTTGAAGATCATATGGGGCATGATTGGATATCATACAGAAAAATATGAAGAACAAAATCAAAATGTTGGCTTATTTCACCTTGAAATGACTCCTATCAATATGAGAAAAAAAATAATTACTGTATACTATTAGATAATTTAAATAGGACAAAAGGTATAAAGTGAAAAATAAAAGTTTCCTTCTTCCTCAATTTTTTTTCTTCACCTATGGTAGCCATTGAGATAAATCTTTCTAGGAAATTTTTAGGTTTTTGCAGGGAAAGGTTAGGATGCTTTTGGATGCTTTTCGTTGCAAGCAACAGAAAGTGAAAGTCAAACTGGCTTAAAAAATAAAGGGAATTTATTAATGTGCATAACTAAAATATCCAGAAGAAGAATAAGTTTAAAACAAGGGTTTAATCCAAAAGTTTATGATGTCATCAGGGCCGCGGGTCTGAGTTTTTGGGTTCTGAATTGTATTCTCCTAAACTCATTGGCCTTGTTTTTGGACT
>NW_007766504.1:0-922 GCF_000696425.1 Galeopterus variegatus | reverse complement strand
GATGCCTAATGATTTCCTGTTTAAGTTCTTGCAAAATTGCTTTCGTTTAATGAAAGAATGATCTGGAGTATTGTCATGCCAGAGAAAGATTCTCTTGGTAAAGGTTTCCTGAGTCTTTTTCTGCGAAAGCTTTGGCTAACTTTCTCAAAACATTCTCATTACAAGCAGATGTTATCATTCTTTGTCTCTCCAGAAAGTCAACAAACAAAATGCCTTGAGCATCCAAAAATGTTGCTATGACCTTAGCTCTTGACTGATCTGCATTTCCTTTGTCTGGACTGCTTTCACGCCTTGGTAGCCATTCCTCTGATTGTGCTTTGTCTTCACGACTATACTGGTAAATCCATATGACATTTCCTGCTACAATTCTTCAAAGAAATGTTTCAAGATCTTGTTCCCACTTGTTTAAAGTTTCCATGGAAAGCTCTGCTCTTACCTTCAGATGATCTGGGCACAACAGTTTTGTTACCCATCAAGCAGAAAGTTTGCTCAACTTGAAATTTTTAGTCAGAATTTTGTAAACTGAACCAATTGAGATGTCTATGGTGTTGATTATTGTTAATCATTGGCCCTCTTCAATGAAGGCAAAAACAAGGTTAATTTTTTCCTCACAAATTGATGTGGTTTGTCTGCTGCTATGGACGTCATCGTCTCATCTCTTCTTAAAACAAATTATCTATTTATAAACTGCTGACTTCTTTGTAGCATTGTTCCCACAAGCTTTTTGTAAAGCATTAATGATTTTACCATTCTTCTAGCTAGGCTTCATCATAAATTTGATGTTAGTTCTTGCTTCAGTTTTAGCAGAATTACATTGCTCTGATAGGGGCCCTTTTCAAACCGATGTCTTTTCCTTCTTATCACCTCAAACTAAATCCTGTTCAGATGTGTTATAACAAGTTCGTATGAGTTTATTTTGGTG
>NW_007766503.1:5573-6172 GCF_000696425.1 Galeopterus variegatus | reverse complement strand
TCTTTAAAATGTTAATGAGAAGGGCCGCCCCGTGGCTCACTCTGGAGAGTGTGGCGCTGGTAGCACCAAGGCCACGGGTTTGGATCCTATGTAGGGATGGCTGGTGTGCTCACTGGCTGAGTGTGGTGCAGACCACACCGTGCTGAGGGTTGCAATCCCCTTAGTGGTCACCAAAAAAAAAAATGTTAATGAGAAGACAAATGAACACTTAGACATATAGAAAGACATACATACCATGTTCTTGGATAGGGAAATTGATCATAAAAAGGCCAATTCTCCATGAGAATTTATACTACAAATAGACACAGGACTGACAAATATGTACTTCTTCACTCATCTTCTCTCTGCAACCTGATTTTTGTCAAGTATGTCTTTTAGTGTTTAATTGTGGGTATATATTTTTTACTTGGTTTATCAGTTTTGTATGATCTGTTTGAACTTCCAATTATAAAAGATTAGCAAATCAGTCTGAAAATAATAGTGATCATGGTAAAAAAAATAATTAACTAATACTGAGTATGTACCATGCGCCAGGTACTGTTCCAAATGCTCTTTATTTATGTAATTAACAGGTTTAATCCTCAGCTATCTGCATTTTA
>NW_007766503.1:0-209 GCF_000696425.1 Galeopterus variegatus | reverse complement strand
AGGAGGGAAAGAGGAATCCGGGCCATTTGCTCGCCCACCAAAAGGAACGAGGCTAGGGCTGATTGGGTTGGCCGGCGGCAGACCCGACATTACACAGTGTAATAATCTTTTTCCACAAACTTTTGAAGTACTCTCGTATATGAGGAAATCTTTAAAATGTTAATGAGAAGGGCCGCCCCGTGGCTCACTCTGGAGAGTGTGGCGCTGGT
>NW_007766502.1:5874-6172 GCF_000696425.1 Galeopterus variegatus | reverse complement strand
ATGAAAGTTAAAAGGGCTTTTGTCTACTCTTAATAGGAGATGAGAATTTAGCAACCCTATCACTATTTTCCTTCCTTTACCCCATTTCCAATTTTGCTCTTAGGCTGACAGTCTTCAAAGCCCACCACAGACATCTTCTGCATCTGTGACCTGCCTAATCCAGTGCCACGCTTGTCCTTACTTTAGATATCTCAGCCATTTATGTCCTTAGGACTGTTCTTTCTGCTTGCAACAGTCTCCCTAATCTGGTCTCACTTTCCTACTTTCTTTTTTCTATGACTCACCATTCAGATCTCTG
>NW_007766502.1:0-280 GCF_000696425.1 Galeopterus variegatus | reverse complement strand
TGGGATCATTATTCTTGCTCGCTACTGCCATTTCCAGGCAATACACCTGCTCTTTTGAGGGTTATGTTACCTGGCCACTTTCACACATTTCTTTCTTTATTGCTACCTTCACTGATTTTCTTATCACTCCTGTAAATTCACTGACATTTAAAAATGTACGAATGGCTTCCTTTAATTTTTTTTCAAAGTCCTTTTCAAATAGATAAATAGTTATCAAAAATGAAAGTTAAAAGGGCTTTTGTCTACTCTTAATAGGAGATGAGAATTTAGCAACCCTATC
>NW_007766501.1:5701-6172 GCF_000696425.1 Galeopterus variegatus | reverse complement strand
GGTGAAATGTTGAGAGCTTTACCTGTGATATCTGCAAAGAGAAAATAAAACTGTTTTCATCACTTCTTCTCAGCAGTGCACTAAGGATTTTAGCCTAAAAGCAATAAATATCATGAAAGATATAAGGACTGAAAATAAAGGAAAAAGAAATTCATATTACTTGGGTGGTATGATCTGATAGAAAACAAGTCCTAAAGAGTCTAAAGATTATTTATTAGAAATAAAAATAAGTTTAGCATTTTTTTGGGGAAAAAAACCAAAACAAAAATTGACTTCTTTTTTTTTTATATTAGTACCAAAGGTTTAGAAAAAGATAATTTGTAAGTGCTATTTATGTTAGTGTAGATTAATATCGAATACTTAGGAATAAACTTAATGCAAGATATATAATAATCTCCAAACAGAAAAGGATAAAGCAATATTGAGAAAAAAATAAAGACCTTAATTAATTGAAGTTTGCATTCTTGGATT
>NW_007766501.1:0-724 GCF_000696425.1 Galeopterus variegatus | reverse complement strand
AATGATTTACCCCAAAGCAGTCATTTATTTATTTTTAGAGGTAGAATACTTTCAAAACTGACGAAAGAGAAAAACTGAATTGTCAGCAATGATTAACTATTGAATTTATAATTAAAAACTATCCTTGGATGGTCATTTAATAAAAAAATTATACCCAAAATATCCAAAATCTTCCTGGAAGGGTGAAGGGAAGGAATATTTTCTAAATTATTTTTGAGCTCTGCATAATCTTATAGCAAAACATGACTAAGACATTATGAGTAAGAAAAATTTCAGGCCAGTCTTATTTATGTAAATTGATGGAAAAATCCTAAACAAAATATTAACAAATCAAATCTGGAAATAAAAAAGTAAAAATAAAGTAAAATATTAACAAATCAAATCTGGCAATATAAAAGTAAAAATAAAGCGATGTGCCCAAACCTGGGTTTATTCCAAAAATGTAAGGCTGATATTTGAAAAAGCAATCAATATAATTCATCACATTAATAGAATAATACAGGAAAATCAGAAGAATTATAAATCATAAATCTCAATGGACACAAAATAATTCATGAAATCCACTGTCTGTTGTTGACAAAAACTTTTAACACATGAATAATAGAATGCAACCACATCCTCTGATAAAAATAGTCACAAAAACTCTTAGCAAACACACTTAATGGTGAAATGTTGAGAGCTTTACCTGTGATATCTGCAAAGAGAAAATAAAACTGTTTTCATC
>NW_007766500.1:5916-6172 GCF_000696425.1 Galeopterus variegatus | reverse complement strand
AGATATTACTGCCAAACATTTTGTTGGATGGAGGAGTTAATCCATTTCTGTGGAGTGACTGTGACTGAGCTTCAATTGACCTATTTACATCCATCCATCGTCCATCCATCCGTCGTCTAGAGAAGAAAATGAATATTCTTTTAAATTAACCATTGTTGTTGAACCAAAATGACTCATACTGATACTTTGAGACATTGATCTTGGAAGGCATGTTTGAATGTTACTAATTGGAAAACTCATTTTAAATCTAAAGACT
>NW_007766500.1:0-338 GCF_000696425.1 Galeopterus variegatus | reverse complement strand
TGTAGGGAGTTTTTATGTTCTACATGGTAAATTCATTATCATGAATTTAGTAAATCTTCTTTTCCTATTTTTGCTACCATGTTGAAGAATTTCTGGAATATCTATTATATTTTCTGTCTGGCATCTTTGAATCTAGGCTTTATGGAGACATCCCAGCACATTTTTAGGACGAGTTTCAGATATTACTGCCAAACATTTTGTTGGATGGAGGAGTTAATCCATTTCTGTGGAGTGACTGTGACTGAGCTTCAATTGACCTATTTATATCCATCCGTCATCCATCCATCCGTCGTCTAGAGAAGAAAATGAATATTCTTTTAAATTAACCATTGTTGTTG
>NW_007766499.1:1495-6172 GCF_000696425.1 Galeopterus variegatus | reverse complement strand
GAAATCACAGTAGTGATACACGAGGGCTTTGCCTGGAGGTAGTCCAGTGACCTACCACAATAAATCCAATGCCTTTTGAAAATCAAAACAGGAACCTCAAGGCTCAGTAGGCCGAGATCACCTTGGAAGAATTTTAGAAGGAATCTAGGAGCTGGCAGCACATGCTGATAAAGTTACTTCAGGCTTCTCTGGATACTTCCTCCTTCTGTGGCCCCTGGAAGCTGTTCATAGTCCTTGTCTCAAAGGGCACAGAAAAGTAGAAGTTTCATTCTCCTGGCTCTTTAAAGCCACTTCCAATCCATTATTTCTCCACTATCAGGTAAAAACCCTTCTCCTTTGATGGTCATACCACCAACTGCCACACGCTCTGGTTGCTGTCTACCTAAGCTGTCCATTCAACACATTCTCTGCCTTGAACAGAAAATTGGGAGTATCTATAATGAAACAAAAAAATTTTAGATGAGTCTACCTGTGCTTGTTTTTCAAGGCATGGATACACTACACACCTATTGTCCTCTTGGTGTTGCTGATTAAGCAATCAGGGCTTATGAAAGATTTATTCAACTCACTTTTCACTTCAATTACTGGTAAGTGAGATGGTGAATAAATCCTTTTAAAGGCAGTGCCATTTTTTTTAAAAAAGTAAACTTCATATTTTAAATTAAAATAAATTATATGCCATTTGTGCCATGAGAAACAATTATGAAAACAAACTGAAGGATGAATAACCATGAAGTATACAACAATAGTAGTAGGACATCATGTTAGTTCTAATTCTGCCACTTATTAACTGTGATCTCTACAGTTAGACTTATCACAGGGTTGTAGTGAGGACTAAATGACAAAGTGTGTTAAGCACTTGACACAATACTTGACACCTAATAAAAGTTCAATAAAGAGTAAATATTATAATGTATGCAATTATTAATATTAACAGTATACATTAGTCCTCAATGATTCAGCACAGGGGAATATTTCAGATCGTTGAAGCTTTGGCCCATTTGTGAGGTGTGTTTTTTTTTTTTTCTAAAATGTATCACATCATTTTCTCTTTTAAACAGAGTATGCCAAATATAACTTCATCTCTTTGTGATGCTGCAGAGTCATCATTATGGACATCGGTTATTGTTGAGCTACAATGAGGTCTTGTCCTCAGCGTTTCCTGAAGTGGATTGGCCTGTTTATCACTGCACTAGCTGACCAGAATATCGTGCTCTCAGAGTTTATTTGTATAGCACTTTGCAACTTTCCAGAACACATTTGTACCTAGGATTTCTTCTACCCCTTGTTCAGTCAGGATGGGTTAGGTTATGCTGCAGTAACAAATAACCCCAATTTCAGTAACTTAAAGGAACAAAGTTTTATTGTCTACTTATGTCACATGCCCATTGTGGGTTGTTAGAGGCCTCACTTATTCTTGTCCTTACAGAACCCCCAAGACCCAAAACATTGCTTGTCACTAGACCAGGCAGAAAAAGAACATGGCGAGTCATCTGCTAGTTCTTAAGGCTTCTACCCAGAAGTGACAGAGGTCACTTGCACTCACACTTGGCAAGTCAGATCATATGGCCACATCTTACTTTAAGGGGAATAGGATGCTGTTGTCCTACCAAGTGCCCAGAAGAAGAAGAACCAGAATATCTGTGGATAGTTTTATTGACTACCATACCTCTCAACTGCCACTTCCTCGCAGAGGTCTTCCCTGACCTCCTTATTTCTGTAATAGCTCCTATTATTTTCTTTTTCCTTATTATCCTTTATTGCACTTCAGAGCACTTACATATATTATTCTATACTCTATTTTTGGTGAATCTCTCTCACCATAGACTACAAATTCCATGAGGTCAGAAACTGGCTTTCTTGTTCATTATTATACCTAGTACCAAGTACATTCTCAAATAACTTTTCAAAAAAGTGAACACAGAATAGTTCTGCTTCTCTAGTTAGTGACATCAACACGTTCGCTAAATTGCTTCACTGTCAGTCCTTGTAAGCAGCCTAGGAGCCCTAGAATGTACTTCGCATTTCCAAAAACAACCTCAGGGTCCCAAGTCAGTTTTTTTTTTTTAATCTGGTATGTTCAGTATCTTTTAAGGGTTTGTTTGTTTTTATAATGCCTTGGAAGCATTTGTCTTCTTTTATGTAGCAAGATCATGGAAAAGAGTCCTCAAGATACTCAAGATATTTCAAAGTAAAAGGTGAAGCATCTAAAATACAGAAAGAAAAGCCAACTCTTAGGCGTAAAATAAGGGCCATGTCAAGAACAGGCACTGGAAACATTCAGATGAGGGAAAATAACCAACCACAATAACAACTCAGACAGTTTTAAAAGACTGGAATCAACTAGTTCTCAATAGGGAAAAATCATTGAATTTCGTCAATTTGCAGTGTTTTGAGCAAATACTTTAAGTCTATACCATTTATTTTTCTCCCAGTCACTGGTTGGTATGTACACATATATAAGATTGCATTTAGGATATTGATTATTTTCTTCTGGAAAATTCTTATAGGATTATGGTGTAACACCTGAATACATATGTAAGAGAAATGAGGAAGTAAAGAAAGCCCAAGAAGCATATGATAGTTATGTCCAGGAAAGCCTTAAGAAAGCAGCTATGAAAAGGCTCTCTGATGAAGAAAGGGAGGCAGTTCTGCAGGTGAGTGTTCTGTAACTTATACTCATATGTAACCCTGGAATATCTCTGAAAGAAAGGGCTACCATCAACTTGATTATTAAAACAAGCACTTCGATTTTGAAATCAGAGCAATCTCTTTTGGTTATAGTGACAAACTGCATGCAGCAAAGCTGACTCTGGGGAGAGCAAAAAAGTTGTAATACAGGGATTCATTGAATAATATTTTGTTTCCAATTTGGTAATGTTGAAGTACTGTTGGAAGGAAGCTTACCTTCTCCTACAACAAACATGAGTAAATAAGGCGAAAAAGCATTTTTATTTTCATTCTCATATCCCTGAATTTGTAAAACATGACATCCATACATTATATATTTTTCACTAGATGGAGCTCTAGAATAATTAAAACTGTCCCTAGACCAACTTTTTTTTTCTTTTCTATAAGCCAAATGTCCAAATTTTAAAATAAGCAGGGGTGAGGTTTTACATACATTTTCCTTTGAATAAAATGGACTAAAAGACATCTACTTTGGAGTTTTTGAAAGCTTCCTACAAAGCCATTTCTAGTAACCTTTTAAAAACAGAAAAATACTCTTTTTACCTTATTAATTTCTGTTGAAAAATTGATTCATATGCTGTTATAAATTCTTAACATTTTATCAATGTCATCATAGACATCAATAAACATTTATTAAATGCTAAGCCCTGAGGATATTAAAAAAGACCTAAGGTAAAATTTCTGCTATAGAGAATGTTGTAATTTAATTGATGAGAGGTAATATGTATATAAGTACATACGTAGACATGAATGTGTGTATGTATAAACACAGATCATAAATTTTATAAAATTCCAAGGCACTAGTTATGACTGTAGTATACAGATCTTTAGCTGGGCCTGAAAGCACAGAGTGAGAGGATGTCCCAGATAGCAGCAGTGACTTAAGAGCAGAAAGTGTCTCTTTGTTGATAGTAGCATGCCCAGTCCCTAACGCAGGGCCTCGTATAAACACAGAAGTTCAGCAACGGTATGCTGGAAAGGAGAAAGGAAGACAGGCAGGCAGAAAGGCTGGCAGACATGAAAGTGGGCATTTGCATGGCGCTTTCAGGGAGAGTGATGGCCTTTGGCCCATTCTCTCTGGTTTGAATTCTCCCATTTTCAGAAAGTACGTGCCTTTGTGAAAGCTAAGTTTTTATACCTAAATGATACTGAAAAATAGGGGAAAGAGGAAGCCCTTCCCTCAGGAAGAAAAGGTTCTTCCCTCCTAGGCCTTTTTGGCTGTCGTGAGCAAGCAGCCCTCGGCTTTCCATTATGGTCACTGCAGAGTCCCCGTTTGATGGAACAAGAGCAAATCCTCCACTGGATGCCTTACTAGCCAGGGAGTATAGTTGCTATAACGACAAAGCCACTAGCTGTCCGACAAACCCTGAGCCATGCTGGTTAAGAGTTGCATATATTTCTATGACATTATGGTTGTACATCCCTGAGTAAGCCACATTCTGCTCATTCTTCAGTAAATAAGTCTCATTATACCCAGAAGGGGTCATCTGGTCTAATGATTTCCAACTTCTCATTTTACAGATGAGGATATAGAAGGCAAATATATTAAGTGGGCTCATTTGTTCACTCATCCATTTATTCATTTATCAAACATCTACTATGTTGTAGGCACTGTTCCCAGCCAGAGGAATACCGTAGTGAGCAAAACAAACACAGTCCTTACTGTCAGTGAACTTGGAGTTTGGTTTACATTTGCCCTTGGTCACAAAAATTAT
This sequence comes from Galeopterus variegatus, assembly GCF_000696425.1. Taxonomy (NCBI): domain Eukaryota; kingdom Metazoa; phylum Chordata; class Mammalia; order Dermoptera; family Cynocephalidae; genus Galeopterus; species Galeopterus variegatus. The sequence continues at coordinate 1,766 of NW_007766499.1, read as the reverse complement.
CAAGTAGATGATTAGGGACTAAAACTCACATTTACCAATCCCCAGGTTAGTGTTTTCCCCACAACATCGTACATACATGCACAGGAGGTAACTAAAGGAAGCTGTGTTGGTCAGGGTCCAGCAGGAAATAAATAGAAAGCACACTCAGCTGGGATTCTGAAGATGATTTGTGAAGGAACTATTTACAGAAGTGAAGTGAGGTTAGGGGAACTAACAAAGAACACTGAGGCACCCCAAGACTGAGGACAATGGAATGCAGCACCACCTAGGC
>NW_007766499.1:0-381 GCF_000696425.1 Galeopterus variegatus | reverse complement strand
GATTCTGAAGATGATTTGTGAAGGAACTATTTACAGAAGTGAAGTGAGGTTAGGGGAACTAGCAAGGAACACTGAGGCACCCCAAGACTGAGGACAATGGAATGCAGCACCACCTAGGCATGAAGGGCAGGGGCCAGAAACAGTGTTAGCAGAGCCCAGTGAGAGCGGGAGCCCAGAAGAGGGGCCACCTGACAGGCATTAATAGTCACAGATGAATGCAGCTAGAACCAATGTCCGGGCAGTGTCAGGGGAGAGGGGGAAGAAGTGCTCCAACCTCCTCCTCTTTCCACCAGTGCCTTCTTTGGTTGATGTTAGAGGCTGAAGGATAGAAGAGCCAAGGGGACAGCACACAGGGATGGGCTCCCACCCCCACTGCTAGTC
>NW_007766498.1:5947-6172 GCF_000696425.1 Galeopterus variegatus | reverse complement strand
TTGCCCTAATCATCATTTGTGCTCTGCCTGTTCATCCCTCCCGCACCCCAACCAACCCTTGCGAATCACTGATCAAAACTATTGCATCCATAGTTTTGACTTTTAGAGAATATCATGTATTTTCATTTTACTTGCGTTTTCCTGAGGACATATAATGTAGAACATTTTTTTACATGCTTAATTTCATCTGTGTATCTTCTTTGTTGTGGTGTCAGTTAAGGTTGT